>NC_079447.1:33814100-33821241 GCF_903798145.1 Danio aesculapii | reverse complement strand
TGTGTGATGTTTATCGAATTTTTACTTGGAAAAAGTGGGGAATTGGCCGTAATTTTGAAGTTATTTCAGATGTATTTCAGATTCCACTTTTACACACGCTGATCAATTTAAGATAATTTTTAAAATTGAGTTTTTAATAGATTTAAAAGTGCACTTGTGTGTCTGCCTTTTTAATTAGTGAAGTGGTAGAGGTTGATATGACATTTAGAATGTAAGCAGAACTAAAATATAGTTTTTAGAACGAATAATAATCCCATTAATCTATTTACAGTACATGTCCCTGGCGAAAGACAGTGAATTTAAGATTATTATTTTTTTAAAAAGGACAAGCAGTTCTCGTAACTTTGTTCTCTGTGTGACTGAAATGTAGGCTATGTTTCCATACAAAAATGTGAATAAAATTTATGTGCAAAACTGCAATATCATATAAAAGACGTGCGAATAAAGCATGGTTTCCATCCAACGAGTCAAAGAGAACAAAATCGACACTTTCTGATTAACTGGCTCCAAATATCAACAGTAAAAACTGAATTTGCTGCAGTAGGAGAAGCTGCATCAATCTTTTCTTTATTTAATAAATGACTTCCACCTCAGAAGAGGATGCCGACACGCAATGAACTCCTGGTAGCGTTTGAAACCATGAGACGCAGCGCACAGGTGCTCTTGTCAGTTCTGGAGGTCTTTAATAATATAATAACACTAATACTGAAATGGTTTCGGTGTTTTAGAATGGTCAAAACAACATTTCAGACGTTTTACAATGTGCTCAGCCTGGTTTGTCCATTCACACACATTTTTATCATCACCTCTCTTACAACAAAATCACATGATCTTTTTTTAATGCACATACTGGAATTTGTTTAGTAAACGTGTTTCCATCGTTCATGCGCATCTTTTCTTATCGAATAAAAAGTTTATCCTACTCCGATATATGTGTATACATTTTTATGTGCATTTTCAACATTTATGCTCATCTTAGCGTTTCCATATACTTACTTTTATGTGCATCTCTAAAATGCGCATAAAAACGGGTGGGTGGAAACGTGAGGCTAAGGTGAGAAATACTGCTTCGTCTTTAAAAAAGGGGAGGAGACCAACAGAAACTCAGAGTTTGCTGCTCCTTACCAGGTTAGGTTCACAGAGTAAGTTACCACGGTAACAAACCTGTCATTTTGAAACGGAAAACCCAGAGTTTCTCTCATTTCAGGGTTAACATACTGAGTTTTCACTTAACCTCCTTTCTAAAACGGGGCCCTGTTCAGGTCTCTGTGATCATCAATCATCATCAAATGTGAACAAGAATGAATTTTACAAGTTTAAATCGTTTTTTAAATCAGCGCATGTTTGTGATGAATTACATCGATTTTAGTATCTTTACTTTATCACCACAGCCGTGTGTCAGTACAATTATAAAAGAAGAAGCTTCAATTCTGGTTTGTGGACGTTAAATCAAGTTTATTTTGTACATTAACATGACGAATATCCATACAGCTGTGAATATTAACATGTATTCTTTCACATTTGCCATGCAAAAACAGTGCAAAGTTAAACATGCATGCTGTGTGTGCGTGTGTGTGTGTGTGTGTGCATGTGTGTGAACTTTGTAATAACATTGTGTGTGACTCATCGTTGCAACTCCTAAACAAATGCATCAAATACTCAATGGGAAAGTTCTTACTGTAGTCTTTCTCACAAACATTACGTGAGATTTGCTTCTTTCATGTCTGTCACTGTGCTGTTTATCTGACGCAGCCAAGCCGGAGATTGCGGTACACTCTGACAGGCACGTGGGAACGGTGGGCGGGGAGATAACCAGCATTAAATGCACAACAAATGCACAACAAAAACAGCTACATTGTGTTCAGAGCAGAAAATGACAAACTTCTGAAAGGTATATTAAATAATCGGATGGGTGTTTTGAGCTGAAACTTTACAGACACATTCTGGAGACAAAAAATATTTATCTTAAATCTTGAAAAAGGGGTAAAATAGGTGCCCTTTAATAAATAATATATAAATCATGAGAGTTTTCCCTAAAACCAGCTTATTTCAAAAGAAAAAAAACAAGATTTTTTTGCTTCCCCCCATTAGAAGATTATTTTCCTCCTTTTAAGGAAAAACTAACTTGATTTTCGACAATATTTTCGCTTGTTCTAGAAACAAGACAAAAAAAAAAACTAAGTAAGAAAAAGCATTTTTTGCAGTGTACAGAGTCCTGTAAATGTTGAATTAGATTTACTGGTGTCTGATTCATCTTGAGATTGATTGTTTTGTGCATTCGTCTGAAGATGCAGACACTGCTGAGTGATTTGAACACGGGTGCACACAGAGGCTGTTCTCCAGTGTGTGCGCTCCAGATTCGAGGAGATCCGGCGGGCTTGGTGGACAGAACCAATGGTATTTCTAGCACACAGCTACGCGATTCTTCAACTGGCAGTTAAAGGTACATAGAAGGCCATGCATATACAAAATCATTAATCATAGCGATAAGAGGAGGTGTTGATTTTTCTATTTGGTAGTGTTCCTTCCTTATTTCCTCCTCTCTTTACTTCCATCTTATTCTAGCTGGCTTTATCAAGCGACAAGCTGTCAGCTTTAAAACAACCTCCCGCTGCTAAATCTCAGTCTGGACCTGAAAGAGAACGGCATTCAGAGATCGGTGAATATAGAAATGAACAAAGAGGAGCTGCAGACTCTCATCAGTGCGCTAGAGGCGGCTAATAAGGTAATGCTTTAAGAGTTACTTCATGCCAAAATATATATATAGTATATTATTAATATATATATACAAAACCCAATTTCATAAAGATTGGGGCACTGTACAAATTGTGTATAAATCTGAATACATGATGTGGAAGTTCCAACTTTCAATATTTTATTCAGCATAGATCATAGACGACATGGTCAAAGGTTTAAACTGCAAAAAAAAACAAGTATAATTTTAAGGGGAAAAAAAGTTGATTTTATATTTCATAACATCAACACATTAAAAAAAAGTTGAGACAAGGCCATGTTTATCACTGTGAGGCATCCCTTCTTCTTTTTACAACAGTCTGCAAACATTTGGGGACTGAGTAGACAAGCGGCTCAAGTTTAGGAAAATAATGTTCCCCCATTCTTGACGAATACAGGCTTCTAGCTGCTCAACTGTCTTAGGTCTTCTTTGTGTTATGGGTAAAAGATCTGGACTGGCAGGCTGGCCATTTCAGTACCTGGGTCCTTTCTTCTACGCATCATGATGTTGTTTAATTGATGCATTATGTGGTCTGGCATTGTTCCTGTTAGGAAATGTGGTATGTCTTCTCTGAAAGAAACGCATCTGGAGAGAGCATATGTTATTCTAGAGCTTGGGTATACTGATGGTTCAGCATTGATGGTGCCTTTCCAGATGTGTAAGCTGCCCATGCCATCACAGATGAAGGCTTCTGAACTGAGCCTGATAACAACTTGGATGTGTCCCTCTCCTCTTTAGTCCGGATGAAATGGAGTCCCAGGTTTTCCAAAAGAACTTAAAATTTTGATTCGTCTGACCCCAGAACAGTTTCCACTTTCCACAGGTCCATTTTTAATGAGCCTTGGCCCAAGAGAAAACGCCTGCGCTTCTGGATCATATTTAAATATGACTTCTTTTTGACCTATAGACTTTTAGCCGGCAACGGCGAATGGCACAGTGGATTGTGTTCACCAACAATGTTTTCCGGAAGTAGTCCTGAGCCCATATTGTGATTTCCATTATAGTAGTATTCCTGTTTGTGTCCTATTTTTTGGTGCAGCATTGAGGAAATTGGTGATCCTCTGCCCCATCTTGACCTCTAAGAGACCACTCTGAGAGGCTCTTTTGTACCCAATCATGTTGCAAATTGAGCTAATAAGTGGACAATTGGTCCTCCAGCTCTTCCTTGTATGTATATTTGATTTTTCTAGCCTTTTATTGCTACCTGTCCCTACTATTTTGGAATTTGTAGCTGTCTTAAAATCCAAATGAGCCAATATTTTAGCCTGAAATTTTAAAAATGTTTACTTTCAGCATTTGATATGTTTAAATATATTCTATTGTAAATAAAATATAAGTTTATGAGATTTGTAAATTATACATTCCTTTTTTATTCACAATTTGTACAGTGTCCTAACTCTTTTGAAATCGGGTTTGTTTTTAAGAAAATGAATGATCTATTTTATTTATCCTAATGTCTTTCCAAAGCTACCTAAAGTTTGTTTTTAAAATACAAATGAAACACTTAACTGATAATGTGAAACATTCAATATAAATGTAAGCTCAACATTACTTCTTTACATGTGGGGAACAAACGTTACCTGGAGAAACTCATTAGCTGCTACACCAGCAAGCAAGCATGCTCAGTTTTGGAGGAGAAATAAAAGAACAACATTCAGAAAACTAAGACTGTTTCAGAGAGTGAAATAAAAAAAATGTAATTAAAGTAATCGATCATAAAGTTTGGTGTATATACATACATATATATATATAATTTGAATTGAGCTGGTCTTTAAACTAATTTAAAGAATGATACAAATTTTATAGTGTTTGTTTCATTGAAAATGTGTTGTTGATCTATCTGTGCTGCTGATTGTTGATCTTTGCATCAATTTAGATGATGATTTCTTAGCTTTGTGCCATTGCTTTCTAAGTGAACTAACTAGTGCACCTCTTTATGGGCATGTAACATAAACTTCAGCAGCAAATTGAGTCAGTATTTTCTGTTATACATAACCCACTAGGCATGGTCAAGGTTTTAAGTCAAGGATTTAAAACCGTTAGAAACTAGAATGCGCTAGTTGTTGTTTTTTTATACATACATTAAAAGAACTTATTTTTTTAGCAGATTATCACAATACCATGATATTTTGATCCAAGGTTATCATACCGTCAGAAACTTATATCGGCCCATGCCTACAGTAATACCTGCTAAATTCGACTAATGACATAAGCTGTTTCCATCAACCAATTTTTGTACACATTTTGGAATATCACACCTTCATTTAAATTTATACTTTTTATCATATTGCAATTGCTTTCTTTAGAAATCAAAACCCACATCCTTTGCATTGCGCATATTTGAGCTACAGGAATGCCCAACACTTACCCTCTTCTGAAACTGTGTCTATTTCTAGGTGGTGCTGCAGTTGAAATGATGATACCAACAAGTGCATTTCCCTTACAAAATATGATTCTGTGCTATCACACTTTCAAAGAGAGGATTTCCTATCTCTGTATTTGGAGACGATATCTGTATGCGGCAGAACCGGGAACTCGTCTCTACGTGAGGTGATAATTCAAAAGACTGAATGTGACTGAGGGAAAGCTTCATCAATATGAACTAGAGCTGACTTGGGGAATTGCCTGATTAGGATCATCTTGAAGCTAAATGTATATAAATCATGGTTTCACCACCCACAAAAGGTTGCATTGCATTTCTAAATAAAGTAACTAAAAACAACCGTGCATGTCGTTTGTTATTGAGTTTTTTTAAATCAATTTTTATCAATGTACAGTACTCCTCAAAATTTATAATACCAGATCAGCATACTGATCAAGACATATTCTTACTTAAGGTGCCATTTGTTTCATAGAGAATGTAGATCGACCCAACTCTGTAAGTATACTCCATATGTATGGAACGATCTTCAAGATATACTACACATGACATCTGTACCATCTATTGCTGTCTATTAAAATATTTTAAAGTCTGTTTATTCAGAACTGTGTGCATGTTTAACAATTGAATATGGTTTATATTATTTTTGTGTCTGTCTATGTGTTGTAATATGTATTTATTTAATAATTTTTTGTAACTTTGTCCTATGCTGCTTGTCTTGACCAGGACTCCCTTGTAGAAGAGATATTGTATCTCAATGGGACTTTCCAGGTTAAATAAGTAAATAAATGAAAAATGAAAATCAACTTGAAGTTATTTACCCCAAAATTAAAATGATCCCAGCAGTCTGTGAGAGCAACACAGTCTGGAGTAGGTTTACATTTTATTGAGGCTTTTCCATGCTGTATAATGGTGTTGGGTACACTGAAAAAAGTGAAGTGTTGCAAACTATATGGGCTGAATTCGAACTTAATTTGTTTGTTTAAATTCAGCGCAAACAAATTTTGCAACACTCAAAAATATGAGTAAATCTAATGAAAGATTTTTTTATCACATTTTAATGACATTCATGTAGTGAACTTTTATGAAACCTTCAAAAGCACATACATTCATCATAAAAATAATTAATACGCAGCCAGACTGTTAATGTATGTCTTATGAAGCAAACTGATGTGTTTTTGTAAACATTTTGCACATTTTAAAATTATAAGCTCATTCGAGACTTCTGTGATTCTATGACACTTCTATGATGCAGTAGTAGCTGACGTTCTCGAAATACAGACATCTTTACAAAAATCACCTATCACAGTTTCTTTACCAAAGAACAACAGCAAACAACAAAACTATTTGGCTTGGCATTACTGTACAACATGCAGTATATTACTCTTACTCTTCCCCTACTAATGCATCATACACAATGCTTCATGTTTCATAAGACATGCGTTAACCCTCTGGCGACATAAGTTAGTTTTATGACAAGTCTATGCACTTTTGGAAGCTTAAAAAGCCAACACCAATATACAGCATGGAAGAGCCAGGATAAAATGTAAAACTACTTTGGCTGTGTTCTTCTGACAGAGGAAATCATATGGAGGATGCATTGATGGTGAGTATATTATGAGGTAGTTTTCATATTTTGGGTGAACTATTCTTTCAATGATTATTAAGCACACAGAATAAAGACAAAATAATGACAAACCCCCAGACGTTATGCAATCATGTGACATAGGACTCACATTTAATGGCAATTATTAGGTTAATGAAGTGTAGAGTTGCACGTTAAAGTGTATTAAACATGGCTGTCATCTTTTGCCTTCATTACTGTCACATCTGAGCTGCATCCAATGCATTTTAATGGGCTCACCTAACCACACCCCTAACCCTACCCCTCACAGTGACGTCACTTGCTCCATGGAGTGCATTGTGTCTGACATTGCATCGCTGAGTGATGCAATCTCAGCTTGCATCATCAAGGCTGCATCCAGATACTATTGCATCATCCCAGTAGTCCCATTCCCATGAGAACA
>NC_079447.1:33434100-33481600 GCF_903798145.1 Danio aesculapii | reverse complement strand
TTTTGTTGTATGTTTTGTTATATTATTTTGTTGTATTTCCTTGTTATATTCTGTTATGTTTTCTTTATTTTGTGATGTAATATTAGGGTTTGTTTCTGTATTTTTGTTTTGAATATCTAAGTTGTATAAGTTATAAATGTGTATTTGTTCTATTTTTCTTGTTGTGTGATAATATGTGAGATCATGTGATCCGTAAGTGCTTATTTATTATTTATTTACTGATTTATTTAGGTTTTAATGCCATATCAGCAGCATTGGCTATATTCATGGCAAAAACATATACTAAAATAAACATACAATCCGGAAGTGTAAAAGGAGCAACTTATTGTGATGAACATTGTTTGATAAAGAGCCATGTGCTCGAAATGTTACACGCCTTGTATGAGCATTTTTTTTTTAATTTCACAGTATGTCTGATAATGTTTTTTTCTTTTAGAAAGTCTTATGGTTTTTTCGGCTAGAGCTATTTTTTTAAACCCATTTTAAGGTCAATATTATTAGCCCCTTTTTTCCGATAGTTTACAGAACAAACCATCATTATACAAAGACTTGCTTAATTACCCTAACCTGCCTAGTTAATCTAATTAACCTAGTTAAGCCTTTACATGTCACTTTAAGCTGTATAGAAGTGTCTTGATAAATATCTAGTAAAATATTATTTACTGTCATCATGGCAAAGATAAAATAAATCTTTATTTTTAGAGATGAGTTATTAAAACTATTATGTTTTGAAATGTGTTGAAAAAAATCTCTCCGTTAAACAGAAATTGGGGAATAAAATAAACAGGGGGGATAATAATTCAGGGGGCTAATAATTCTGATTTCAAGTGTATATTTTGCACTTTTTGCTGTTTGGCTGAGCTCTCAGTTAAAGTGAAGTGCATGCTTTTGTACATTGTTTCAGTTTAAAAACATAAACAAGTTTACATTACCTACATGAATTATTTATTCACTTCCAAATAATCACTTTTTAAACCATGGGCAGGGCAAGTCCCAATCTCATGATCTAATTACTGTCTAATTAAGTTATTGATATCTTAATGCTAAAGGTTCAGTATTACAGACAGTAGGTTAAGGAGCTGGCTGTCTGGTGCAGTCACAACAACCTGGAGCTCAACATGCTCAAAACAGTGGAGATGATAGTGGACTTCATGGAGAAACCCCCCTGCTCTCCCCCCACTGAGCATCATGGACAGCATTGTGGCAGCAGTGGAGTCATTCAGGTTCCAAGCACCACCATCTCTCCGGACCTGAAGTGGGACACTCACATTGACTCCATTGTCAAAAAAGCTCAACATAGGCTGTACTTTCTTTGTCAGCTGAGGAAGTTCAACCTCCCAAAGGAGCTGCTGAAACAATTCTACATTTCCATCATTGAATCAGTCATCTGCACGTCAATAACTGTCTGGTTTAGCTCAGCTACCAAATCCAACCTCCTAATCCAACTGCTGAGCTAATCACTGGTACAACCCTCCCTACTCTCAAAGAACTGTACTTATCTAGAGCCAGCAGAAGTACTGCCAAAATCACTCTGGACCCATCACACCCAGCACACTGCCTCTTTGAACTGTTACCTTCTGGTCGACGCTACAGAGCACTGTGCACCAGAACAGCCCGACACAGAAACAGTTCCTTCCCTCAGGCAATCCATCCTATGAACACTTGATGATAATAATTGTGGAACCAACATCACTACTTGCTATACACTTTTTATACACATACACTCATTTAATAACACACTTTACATGTCAATTTGCACATACAACGTTGTATATAGTAATATACCTGTACATACACTTTTTTTTTACACAATTTGTATATTTGCGTTCACTACTTACTTATATTTTTAAAATATATTTATTATCTGTTTTTAGTTCTTTCCCTGTAATTCTGTAGAACCTCTGTCACAAAAACAAACGTTCAAATGTGTGAACATACCTGGCAATAAAGCTTTCTGATTCTGATACATAAGATGTGTTTGTGACATCAATATTGCTCACTAAAGATAAATAAATGCAATACAAACCAAAACCTACCTTGCCAAACCATGGACCAATAAGTACGACACAAATTCAACATGGGCCACAAAGCTTCAGAAGCATCTACAATTACAAGCTCTATTAATGCAGTGAGCGGAGTTTAACGTCTAGCAAAGCACTAACCAGAGCTCAGCCAGCCATCCTGTTGAGTGAAACCTTCCGCAAGAACGGGCTCTGTTCTAGAGCGATCACCAAAATACTCTGGGGACTCCTGGGGGATTCCTTTCAAATATTCAAGCCCCTCTCTCCTCCTGCCATTTCTCCATCACTCTCTCCAGCATCTTCTCCATCCCCTCCCCCATGCCCTCATCCTCCTCCTCTTACATCCCCCATCTCCGCCAGCGTTTACCCCAAACAGATGCTCCCCACACGCCTCATACACCTGACCAAAAAGCCTATTTCTGCATGAAAATCACCAATCCCTCACAAACACGATGACTGTCCCCAGAGCACACTGATTTACACTGACACACATACAACAGCCATGCAAGATTAGTCACACAGAACAAACACACCCATCCACGCTGTAAGAAAATCATCCAATGCAGGTGCACACCAAGAAAACACACACAAATACATTCATACATGATGATAAAATAATCCTTTTTTAATTAGACAGCTGACAAACCAATCTCATTAAGCCAATATATGCAAATCAAAAGGTTTTTCACTCACCTTCTATGCACACAATCTTCAAACACACTAGAGCAGTATGTAACGGTAGCACACATACACTCCTCGATCTGACACTCTGGCACCCACACACACACATACACACTCATACACTACACCACCCAGCTGACAGCCTTCCTCTGGCTCCACCCATCAACTAGTGGAATCGCTCAGGAAGCCTGCTGAAAGCCACTTCCTCTTGCTCCCAAACACTCACAAACACATTGTTTGTTAAATAAAAAACTATTGTGTTTACCGGGTTCCTCGTCAGTCAGACCCTTTCAAAGTGCTTGGTCTTTTGCTTCTATGGTGGTGTCTAATATCTGCTCTTTGGCTCCCTCATGCATTTGCAGCTCAGCACTGAGGTTCTTGCACTGAGCTGACAAGGAACACAGATAAATATCCACAACTGCCCCTCCCCCAGAGCGAGTGCATGTGTGTGTGTTTAAAAGAAACAGAGTGAGAGAGAGAAACCCTCCCTTTCGGAGTCATTGTGCACACATACACACACACAAATACAGCCTGAGCTCCTGTGATCAAAAGCTTAATCTTCAGTCTCACAATATTGGAGCGGCAGAAGATTAAAAAAAGGAATTGCAACTGGCAACTCTTCAATAAATGCACATATACATACTGTTATGGTGGAGGTTGAGGTGATGATGTGTTAAATGATTACAAATGTGTGTGTGTGTGTGGTTGTCGCTGTGCTATTTTTGGAAGGTAAAAAAATTACGCTGCTCGTCTCCTGAGACCAGCGAGACTACATTTTGGCACTTTGGGATCCCCATATGAGTACTCTGAGCTGAGCGTCGCTGATCACCAGCATATTAGGTTTTGTTTTTGTTTGAGCATCTACATTTGGAAGGTGGTCACTTCCTTGTTTGGGTAAAGATCATGTTGGTCAACCAGATTGTTAACAGATGGGTTTGCTGGTCCTACATCTAGAGCAGGGGTTCCCAAACTTTTCAAATAATAATTCCAGTGATTCGCAACCCCAACATTGCACACAACGTGAAATATTCTATTCTAATTAATGATATGTTTACACAATGACTTCAACCTTTTATATTTGCAGCTCCTAGAATGCTAGAGTTGTCTTTTATGTTTGCAAATGCAGCAGCTAGTGTGCTTTTTAGAAGAAATATGATCACATCACTCCGGTTCTTTCAGCATTGCATTGGCTGCCTATTAAACACTGTATACATTTCAAAGTCTCATTGATTACCTACAAAGCCCTGAATGGCTTAGCTCCATGGTATTTGAGGAAGCTCCTGGTCTATCACAGCCCCTCATGTCCACTAGTTTCGATTGATTCGGGACAATTGATTATTCCTAGAATATCAAAATCAACTGTAGACGGTAGATCCTTCCTAGAACAGTTTGAGAGGCTAACACACTCTGTCAGCTTAAAACTAACTAGAACTATTCTATCTATTTTTAAACTGCTTTGACACAATGTGCATTGGAATAATAATAATAAAGATTAATTGAACTGAAGTGAATGTTTTGGTCGTTGCGTTATGTTTTGCTATATCATCTCTGTACATAAAAAATTCACATTTGTGAAACCTGTGATGTCATATGCATGCTCGCTACATTTACAGACTATTTTCAGTCCAAACTATTGTCCTGGCATGCATACAACAGTGTTTTTAGTCATTTCATAGACCTGCATAAACTGGGATTGTTCTGACAACATTATTATATGCATGGAAAACATTTTTGTTTTTTAAGGTTTAGTTCACACAAAATGAAAATTTTATCAATAATTACTCACACTCATGTCATTCAGTCTTTATTAATCTTCTGAACACAAATTAAGATCTTCTGAATGAAATCCGAGAGCTCCCTCATCCTCACAACGGTGCATACACACCAATAGAACCTATATCAGCATGAGTATACTGACAACACCTAAAAATGCAACAGTCAAATAATTTTTCATAGCCATTATTCATTTGTTTCATTTAATATTAACCTCACTTAATGAGAATGTTGGACACAATGTTTACAGCAAAGATTATTCTTGGTTTAATTTTGGAGGCCACCACTTGGAGATCCTCCTCCATGTTCAGTCGTGGGCTTTATTTGGCTTCATTTGGTGTAGGTGTCAAAGTTCAACATTGTGTCATAAAATCAATCTGCTGCAACTAACACTATTGCGTTGTCATTTATCTAGCTTAATAACCCCAGGGGTCACAATCCAATGGAAAGAAGAATTGAAGTTGATAGCATTTATGTGCATGTTATTCTTTTCTTTAACTATTAAATACTATTTTTATGTAGGTTATGAATAAAAATATGATAATTCTAATAGTTTAATAACAAATATGAGATTTTTGAAAATCACCAAGCGACCCCCCAGGGGGTCCTGACTTTGGGAACCACTGATCTAGAGCATTAAACTCGTATTTGATGTGATTAAGCAGCATCTTTCTATGTCATCGTTTACATCTGTTTTTTATAACTGTATAACTTGTTTTTTATAACCCTTATAACTTGTATATTCATATTTGTATATTTATAACAAATCTGTACATACAATTCATCATCCAGAGCTCTTTTGTCTATCATCTTTTCTCGTATTTATTTTTTTGTTGTCACTTGTCACTTCATTTACACTGGAAGCTTCTGTAGTCAAAACAAATTCCTTGTGTGTGTAAAGCACACTTGGCAATAAAACCGATTCTGATTTTTACATTCACACAAATGGATGACGCAGTTCACTACAAGTGGTCAAAATGATTTAAGCTTGTCCACTTTTCACCACTTCTAGATGTAGTTGAAAACACATTTAGCTATATACCATTTGTGTAAATTCTCATGTGGCTGAATGTATTTGAACAGCTGCAGAAGACCATCTACTCTCTACTGACTGAACAAATGATGGTTTATGTCAAAATGTTTACATATCAAGGTTTTTCTTACTTTGCTGCTCTGTATCAAGACACAGATTTCGATCTAAATCACATTTGCCATCCACATCCTTTTTAAATGCTTGCTTTACAGCGCTCAAAAACTATAGGTTCATTTATTCAGTTCTCACAGTTGGAATATAATCTTTTTATTGATGTAATTTGTATTAGTTTATTAGTTTCTTTCATGAAAACATTTTAAAATGTGGCTGATTGAAATGTGATTCATGAATGAATATTTTTACATATTCTATATTTGATATTCTGGCTACTAGGGCTGCATGATATTGAAAAAATTGACATTGGAATTTTTCGTTTTTCTGCAATATATATTGCAATATGAATATAATTTCACCAGATGGCTTAAATAGATATTTTTGAAAAGAAATCATTCATTAGGATTGATGTGGGTGATTTTGAAAGGGTATAAATGATGTATAAAACAAACAAACAAATCAAAATAATTGCAATAAAGTTATGAAAAAAGTCAGGTAACACTTTATTTTGATGGTCCATTTGAGAATCAATAGACTGTCTGTTTAATATCTGTTGATACTGCTCTTTCAATAGACATTTAACTGACTAAGAAACTTTGCAAGTACATGTCAAATAACCCAAACCCCAACCTAACAGTCTACTTATAATCTAATGAGAATTAGTTGGCATGTAGATCAAATGTAACTTAAGTCAACAAATGAACAATCAAAATAAAGTGTGACCAAAAGTCAAATAAACAGTGTTTTCGTAGACTCAAACAGTATTCAGGTACAGAAATTGCATAGTCTTCTTCCTATTGTCCAAATGTTCTTTTTTGTTCCCAAATGCTTTAAACTCTCTTAGAATATTGTCATGCTACAAGAATGCATTTGTGCACAGCTAACATTCAGAAATAATGACATTATTCAACAGTTACTTCTTCTTGGTTTCAGTATATGGTGCGCGTTCATGTGCACTGATGATTACCCTGGATGCTCACATGCTACTTCCTGAAAAAAACACAGGCACAACTGATGTACACGTTAGCAGTGCAACCAAGAGTGACACACAACTGTGCGCACTATACTGACACTGAGGAGAAGAAACTTTTGAATAATGTCATTCTTTTTTGTTTTATGCACACACAAACAAATTCTTGTGACTTGATAATATTATGATTGAACCACTGAAGACATATGGCCTAGGGTTTGTTCTTTGTACTTGGATTACTCAGTTAGCTGGATTTGGTTGTTGACGATTTAACACGATCCAGCATCGTTTCGTTCTTCAAAGCTCATCCAAGAGTTGTTGTCATAGGAACAGTTCTGGTAGCTCAAACCTGCTCTGAAGCAGCAGCTTATTTCATACAGGATTAGATTAGGTCTTTTCAAGCAAAGGTAATACTGAAAGCATGTACTGAATGCTGATATTTTTTACAATAGTAGTTGTATACACTTGGGAAAATAGTAAAATAGTTAAAAAAATATATTATTATTATTTTATAACTGTATATATGTATATGTGTGTATATATATATATATATATATATATATATATATATATATATATATATATATAGAAGTCAGAATTATTTGCCCCCTTTGAATTTTTTTTCTTTTTTAAATATTTCAAATTATATGTTTAACAGAGCAAGGAAATTTTCACAGTATGTCTGATACAATTTTTTTCTTCTGGAGAAAGTTTTATTTGTTTTATTTCGGCTAGAATAAAAGCAGTTCTTAATTTTTTAAACACCATTTTAAGGACACAATTATTAGCCCCTTTAAGCTATAATTTTTTTTGATAGTCTACAGAACAAATCATTGTTATACAATAACTTGCCTAATTAACCTAACCAATTTTTTTTCAGTTTAAGTTTAAACTAAAAAAATATATAAATAAAACAAGCAATCTGCACTACAAAATAAAAGTACAAAGGCCGTCACGATGGCGTTCTCTCCCCAAGTGGTTCAAAGAAAACATTTATTTAAATGGACTTTTTATATACAAACGATTTTAAGGTACCTACCTAGCTTTAGTACAATTTGTGTATGATAATAGACATTCACCAAATTCTACTTTTCTTTTTTTTAAAGGAACAATAATTTTTGCAGTCATGCGCATGTTTTGACAGCTAATAGCTGGTGATTTGATGCTTCACAAAAGTTGCATACTACTTTAACAATATCAAAATGCTTTTTTGATGCTAATTTAAATTAAACAGCCAGTTATTACGTCGATTAAGACTTGTACTGTAACGTGATGTGATGCTGACAACGGAAGTGCGGATCCAAACACAGGTTTATTAAACAGAATGGTCAGTCAAGCAACAGTCAACACAGGAGCAAAGAGACGTATACGGGCAATTCCAGAGTCGTGGTCATATATGGTGGATGGTCAAAAGGCAGGTAGCAGACAGGGTAAAACAAACAAAACAAAGCGAGGTTCAACAACACGGAAGGCAGGGCAAGGAAAATGCATTGTAATGTTCACAAACAGTATAACAATAGACATCAACAATGTGTATGTGTGTGTGTGCTGTCTTATATAGTCCTTGTAATAAAACTATGAGCAGCATCAGCTGTGTGAGTCCAATCAACAGAGACCTAGAGCAGGTGTGCGTGTGTGCAGTTTATGACTGGATCTTGTACCCCTTTGTAATGGCGGATTTGTAGTTCTAAGTGATCTGTGTGTGATCTGTGTGTGATCGTGAACTATGAATTTTATGCAATGTTGCTCACATGGGTAATTGAACATTAAACAGATGATGTCATTACGCTGCTGTGCCATCAGCCAATCGTTGCATTGCTGATCAGTATTTCGAGGATTGATAGATCTGTCCGTCACAACACATGCAGCGATCTCAGATCAGTTCATCCAGGTTTAATCTGATTTGCAAACTTCTTTGAAGAACCAAATTAGCCAGAGATCAGTTATCAAGATGAAAAGTATCTGCAAAATCATCTTAGATCATTTAAGCGAGGTACGAAGAGTGGACCTGTTTTGAGAATATTTACATGCATATATTGAATTTCTTCTTCAAAATATTTTTATTTGTTTTCCAAAGATTAACAAAGGTGGTTTTGGAGTGACATGAGATGGCAAAAAGACTAAAAGATTTCCAACATCACCACTTCAGGCTTCAGTGTCACCTAATCCTGCATAAATCATTCTAATATGCTAATTTGGTGCTAAAAAAAACAGCTATTTGTATTCAGGTTGAAAACAATAACATAAAAATAATAACTTTTTTATTGTGGAATCATTAATTCATTTTCATTCATTCATTTTCTAGTTGGCTTAGTCCCTTTATTAATTTGGGGTCACCACAGCAGAATGGACCGCCAACTTATCCAGCACACACGTTTTATGCAGCGGATGCCCTTCCAGCTGCAACCCATCTCTGGGAAAATTAATCCGGGGTGGCCACAGTGGAATGAACCACCAACTTATCAGCACATGTTTTTTACGCAGCAGGTGCCCTTCCAGCCGCAACCCATCTCTGGGAAACATCCATACACACTCATACACTACGGACAATTTAGCCTACCCAATTCACCAGTATCGCATGTCTTTGAACTATGGGGGAAACCGGAGCACCTAGAGGAAACCCACGCGAACGCAGGGAGACCATGCAAACTCCACACAGAAATGCCAACCAACTTAGCCAAGGATTGAACAAGCGCCCTTCTTGCTGTGAGGCGACAGCACTACCTATTAATCCAGGGTCGCCACAGCGGAATGAACCGCCAACTTATCAAGCACATGTTTCACGCAGCGAATGCCCTTCCATCCGCAACCCATCTCTAGGAAACATCCATACACACTCATTCACACTCATGCACTACGGACAATTTAGCATACCCAATTCACCTGTACCACATGTCTTTGGACTGTGGGGGAAACCGGAGCACCTGGAGGAAACCGGAGCGAACGCAGGGAGATCATGCAAACTCCACACAGAAACGCCAGCTGACTCAGTCGAGGCTCAAACCAGCGAACTTCTTTCTGTGAGGCAACAGCACTATCTACTGCGCCACTGCGTCACCGATTGTGGAATCAATGATAAATAAATGCTACATTGTGTTTAATGAACTTTTAGTCTGGTTTTAAAGTGTTTTGGGCCCTGTTTCTCTTTATACCTATATTGTTTCCTGTTTGTTGTGATGGTTAATGATTTGTTCATTGATTTCTCTCGCCTGCAGTTCCTTGTCCTGTGTTATTTTTGCTGTTGCAACTTTCCTCCATTTATAATCATGGCTAACCTGTGCAACATGCAGTATAGTACATTTTGATTCAAGCTTTAAGAAAGATCAAACTAATCTGATTCTGAGTAGGAGTATGTTTCATTTAAAAAATTATAATAAAAATGATTTAAGATGAGCTGTTATGAAAAGCTGATACAGAACATTTATCAGCCTGCACAGCCTTAGAGGAATATAATAGAATTAATTTATCTGCGGTCTTATTACAGAGATTCATTATGTGTACTAATGGAATCATGTCACAGAGTTAACCCTTCAGAAACATAATTACATTAAAACCCGTCCATCAACTTCACCACGAGAGGCTGAGTTCAGTGGAATAGCAAATGATTATTTCCAGTTTAAGATGCTTTTGAGACCGATACAGAGTATGCATCTCTGTGTGTGTGTGTGTGTGTGTGTGTGTGTGTGTGTGTGTGTGTGTATGTGTGTGTGAGCGTGCATGATTTTAATTCTAATTTGAGGCCATCTGGTGTCTTCAGGAGCTGCTGGCCTGCCCCACTGCCCCGTGGGATTACCATGTGGATGTCAGTGAGGCCACTTTCACCCTTATCTCAACACAAGCATCTCCCTGCACTAAAATCTTAATCAATCAATTAAACAGTTGATTTGATTTGTTTGTGATCAACAAAGGCTCAATTTAATATTTTTTCTTTTTTTCAAAAGTTAGTGAGCAAACAACTGTCACCCTTAGATTTGCATTCTGTTTCATGATTGGTTGCCTTTACAAACTAAAGTGAATTTAATCTCAGGGTTTGTTTACATGACAATGCAGTAAAAAACTTATTTTTTAAGTAAATGCAGTAAAAAATATTGTTTTGTGTTTCTGAATTTTTTAAATAGAAACAACATTTAGGCGACACAGTGTCGCAGTGAGTAACACTGTCGCCTTACAGCAAGAAGATCACTGGTTCGAGCCTCAGCTGGGTCAGTTGGCATTTCAGTGTGGAGTTTGCATGTTCTCCCCGTGTTCACGTGGGTTTCCTTCAGGTGCTCCGGTTTCTCCCACAAGTCCAAAGACATGTGGCATAGGTGAATTGGGTAAGCTAAATTGGCTGTTATGTATATGTGTGAATGCAAGAGTGTATGGGTGTTTCCCAGTGATGATTTGTGGCTGGAAGGGCATCCGCTCTGTAAAAACACATGCTAGATAAGTTGGTGGTTCATTCTGCTGTGGTGACCCCTGATTAATAAAGGGACTAAGCCGAAAAGAAAATTAATGAATGAAACAAAATTTTAAAAACTAGATGACCAAAGTTTGAGGCTGGCTTGAGAAAGCCTAACCTGAATGTTTAAAGTAGTTTTAAAATCTTGAGGTTTTAGATCATTTGTATAGTAAAGATAGTAATCTACTAGTGGTTAGGCAGTTGCTATGATAAAACGAGTGGTTACTAGGGTAACCTCATTAGATAGGCAGTTGCTGGGGTGTTGCTAGGATGTTGCTATGCAGTTGCAAGGGTACACTGTGTAGTTGCTAGGCAATTGCTAGTGTGTTGCTAATCATTTTCTAGAGTAATCTTGCATGCCCCTAGCACAATGCTAACATAATAGCATATATTGTTAGCATATAGCATACATATTTGCATGTAATTAGCACGTCATGCTTGCCAACATTTTTCCCGGGATCTCAATAAAAAAACAAAACAAACTACCAAAAAAAATTGCACCCCTTTTAAGATTGGATGGCAGGCCAAATTAAAGTTTACCAAGGGCCAACTTTGGCCCACAGCCCCTAGTTTTGGGCATCTATGTTGTAAAGGATGAGTCATAAGTAGGGACAGACAGAATCTGCTGGCATTTTTTGCCATTTCTGCGATGAATTGTGTTAAAAAATCTGTAGATTTATTCAGAATAATTTTAGGAGTATCACAGCTACAAACTTAATTTATAAAATCAACAAATAATACATTTTCAACTTTTATTTAATGTTTACAATGCAAATTCAATTAGATCCACTTATTTCAAAGCAAGTCTCTCATATAATATCTCTACTAAAAAACAGAACATATTACTTTACAAACTGTATTGTACATAAAATCAAATGAACACTTTAATATTACTAATATTATATCACTATAATATTAATGAAATAAATTTAAAAACTGAATAAATATAAATTTACCTAATATAAATTTACACACATTTACATAAGTAAATACATAGACTTAATGATGGGCTAAAAATCTGCGGTTTACGGCGTGCACAGATTCCCTGTGGGCCTAATCATTAGTTACATATTTTTGGTACGATTGCAGTCACCAATGGGATTGCCACACTATCCAACAAATGGCACCACACCCTACATCTCTGCCATTCGCTTTGACTACACCTCCCACTATATGTAGCACCAATCAACCTATTACACCTGTGACCCATACCAGACTCTGATTACACTAACACCTGCAAGACATTACTCCATTTAAGCAACAGGCTACACTCACCTTCTACTCAGTAAGTACTGCATTTGAATTTAATGTACTACTCAATCATTAGAAAAGTACGTTCTATACAGTATGAATGCCAGTAGTATGAATGTAACTCGGACGTACTACATCAGCCATCAGAGGTGGGTAGAGAATCCAAAATCTATACTCAAGTAAAAGAACAAGTACTTGCAGTAATTTTTACTCAAGTAAAAGTAAAAGTAACAATCTTAAAAGTTACTAAAAGTAAAAGTAAAAAAGTAAAAAGTTACTAAAAGTAAAAAAGTACCTTATATATATATATAACTATATATATATAGTTAAAGTCAGAATTATTAGCCCCCCTGAATTATTAGTCCCCTGTTTAATTTTTTGCTCAATTTCTGTTTAACTGAAAGAAGATTTTCTCAACACATTTCTAAACATAAAATTTTTTATAACTGATTTCTAAAGCCCACACGGAATCTGCGTGGAATTTACTTGTGTAAATTTATATTTATTCAGTTTTTTAATACATTTCAGCAATTATATTGACTAATACATAACACAGTACATAATATTTTACTAGATATTTCTCAAGACACTTCTATACAGCTTAAAGTGACATTTAAATGCTTAACTAGGTTAATTATGTTAACTAGGCAGATTAGGGTAATTAGGGTTTGTTTAGATGGCAATGCAGTTAAAACGTATCTTTAAGTAAATGCAATAAAAAAAAATTGTTTTGTGTTTCTGAATTTTTAAAATAGAAACAACATTTAGGCGGCGCAGTGGGTAGCACTGTCGCCTTACAGTAAGAAGGTCACTGGTTCAAGCCTTAGCTGGGTCAGTTGGCATTTCTGTGTGGAGTTTGCATGTTCTCCCCGTGTTTGTGTGGGTTTCCTCCAGGTGCTCTGGTTTCTCCCACAGTCCAAAGACATGTGGCATAGGTGAATTAGGTAAGCTAAATTGGCTGTAGTGTATGTGTGCGAATGCAAGCGTGTATGGGTGTTTGCCAGTGATGATTTGTGGCTGGAAGGGTATCCGCTGTGTAAAAACACAAATCTTAAAAGTTACTCGAGTAAAAGTAAAAAAGTACCTGATGAAAAAAATACTCAAGTACATAGTTACTAGTTACTTTTCATTATATATATATATATATATATATATATATATATATATATATATATATATATATATATATATATATATATATATATATATATAACTAGGTTAATTAGGTTAACTAGGCAGGTTAGGGTAATTAGGCAAGTTATTGGTTTGTTCTGTAGATAATAAAAAAAAAAAATCTTAAAGGGGCTAATCATTTTGACCTTAAAATTGTGTTTTAAAAAATAAAACCTGCTTTTATTCTAGCCGAAATAAAACTAATAAGACTTTCTCCAGAAGAAACAATATAGAAGGGCTAATAATTCTGACTTCAACTATATATATTTATATATATATATATATATATATATATATATATATATATATATATATATATATATTTATTTATTTATTATCATTGGACAGTAACGGAGGAACGCCGCCAAATGTAGCGAAGTAAGAGTACTAATCCTCTAATAATTTACTTGAGTAAGAATAAAAAGATACATATTTAAATGTACTCAAAAAGTACACGTTACCCAATAATTTTACTCAAGTAAATGTGGATATTATTGGGAGATTGCTGACTGGAACAGTGAACAGCTCTGCCAGAGTGCGTCTGAAGCTTGTATGGAAGTTTATTTTCCTTTCTATGGCAGAAACAGCATGAGCCTCGCTAGATCATCCTGTACCCACATAGCAAATGTTTTCTGGCCCAGCTCCGTGCCACACAATAACTTTTCCCTTGGCCCAAGTACCGCAAAGAATGACGGTCCATAAGTGGCCCATAACTGGTTTAAAGGCAAGGGTCACACATGGGCCGTAACTGGGCTGAATCTCAGCCGATTTATCACCCTTAACTGGCCCTGAACTGGGACAAAACAGGTTTATTATTGGTACTGATTCTCAGCACTAAGTTTACACTTTAACCAGAAACCCCAAAAATTGAGCCATAACCGAGCCTAATATTACCTAAACAATGTGAACCATCGCTATACTGATCGGGGCCACACACCTCCCATCCACAACTGGCCTAAATGTAGTTTGCCGTCAAGCATGCATGGCCATCATTGCCATGCATGGCCCACATTTGGCTGACATTATGCATGCCAGTGCCGGCAACACGCCAGCAGTGCCATAATGTGGCCACATTTGGGCCAAGTCCGTTTGCTATGTGGGTATGGGTGAGCATTCGTTATAAAACACTCACAGGACATTCATTTGCACAAATATGCAGATCAAATAGTTCACACAATAAATACACAAAGAGAGACTTTCACTTCCCGCATAGTTTGTGAATGAACAGACTTGCGTGTAGCTGCAGACGCAGTCATGAGGCTGTTTTTGCACCGAGTTTGAAGTAAACAATCAGAGAACAGGAGAAAGTGCAGTACTTTGATCATTTTAATGTAGCATATTAATAATGAAATCCAAAAATGATAGTATAATATTGAGAGTTAATTTTAAGCTTCCTCACGGACCACCTTCAGATCCGCTGAGGCCCACTAGTGAGCTGCGGCCCACTGGTTGAGAATCCCTGCTATATAGTATGGAAGTATGTGATTTTTGATGCAAACAATGTCTTGTTTCTTATTATGTTCCTGTGGTTTTTGTCTTGCTTGTTTTAATTCTGGGATTTATGGATTACCTCCAGATACTTCTGTTAGCTTCCGTCTTTGATTAAATCTGCATTTGGAACTTCAACTCCATTGTCATGTCTCAGTTCATAACATTTACTATACAAATGTCTCTACTGGTGACACAGTGGCTCAGTGGTTAGCCCTGTTGCCTCACAGCAAGAAGATGGCTGGTTTGAGTCCCAGCTGGGTCAGTTGGCATATCTGACCGTAGTGTATATGTGTGAATGTGAGAGTGTATGGGTGCTTCCCAGTACTGGAAGGGCATCCACTGTTTAAAACATATGCTGGAAAAGTTGGTGGTTCATTCCGCTGTGGCACCCCCTGATGACTAAAGGGACTAAGCCGAAGGAAAATGAATGAATGTTAGCAAGGGAGGTTTCTTCACTTAATAATTATTTTAATTAAGCACAACGAACAAAGGAGTTACGTTTTAAAATGTACATGCGAAGTGCAGAGTAGATATGCAAAAAGATACACAGTGCAAAAAGAGCCACGCTGCAGTTCATACAACCAGTGACGCAGCATAATTCAACCAATAAAAAACAATGCACAATATGAATCCGTGAAACAAGGTGTGCAAACCAGAAGCCATATGGCAGTGTGGTGTTTATGGAGGAAGCTGTATCCTGTACACACTGTGTAAGGCAGGAAGATAGAAGAATACCAGGAGATGGCATAGAGAGATAAAGAAAGTGAGGGAGAGAGAGAGAGTCAGACGGATGGAGGGAGTGTGACGAAAGGGCTGATGAAATGGATTTCCCCTCTTGTTTCCATGGCAACAGTGGTGGCGGATGAATGATTTTCTGTACAGTCGGATAGCTGCGAAGAATGAGGGAGGAGAAGGAGGACAGTACAGCTTTAAGGCCAGATACTGCAGGCAACAACAACTGTACATTTGTGCCCCTGTCAGTTTTAAGATTTTGGGCTTTTTGGCTTTACATAAAGTGTTTTTTAGTGTGTGTAATGTAAGGAAAACATTTAAAATACATATTTGAATGTAATATGCTCAAAGTTCAATGTAAAGGGAGACATTGGATTTTACAGAATTAGCTTAGCATAGTGCACAGCGAACAAAGTTTGGGGATTGCAAAAAATACATCTGGGCTAGTGAGAACACAAATGCTCAGGTTACAAGCACTGACCATGCGCATGCACCCTGACCAGCGAAGGGGTGTGGCCAGAGGCGCTGTAATGTTATAGCTAAAATGCCGTCCAGATGCTGCTATTTCCTCAGAGCTTGTTCTGTTTCTGTATTTGGGCTTCCAAAGGACATGACACAAAGAGAGAAGTGCTTACAATTTAATTTTAATTATGTTCTAGAGAGTTATTAAAAATATATAGCTGGCATTTGACAAACTGACTTCTCAGTTCAGTGCTGGATTCAGCTAAAAACTCCTCAAACCTACAAAGCTGTGGATTGTGAGCCACAGCCTGTAAGTATTTTTGTTTGTTAAAATTGATCAACTACATGCACAGTTTCTAGCGTTAACAGTAGCCTATGTTGTAGCGAGGATGTAAACAACGGGAAATGCTGTTTGGCTCTCATTTATCAGTCAAACCCCTGTAAACATCCACAATCTTCACCAGCGCTGCGGTGTCTCTCTCTATGTGGCCACTTTTCCTGCTTTCTTCATCTCAAATAACGGACTCACAAAAGATGAGAACGTTTCAGATTACTTACACATGCTTATTTCGAATATATCTGCAGGTGTGAGGTTTAGCTGTGTCATTTTCTTTTCGGCTTTGTTTTTACGCAGTGGATGCCCTTCCAGCCACAAACCACACATACACTACACACACATACACTACAGACAATTTAGCCTACCCAATTCACCTATACCACGTCTTTGGACTCACGCGAACACGAGAACATGCAAACTCCACACAAAAACGCCAACTGACCCAGCCGAGGCTCGAACCAGCGACCTTCTTGCTGTGAGGCGAACATGCTACCCACTGTGCCACCACGTCGCCCCACTGAGAGCCTAATCTAAACAAAATAAAAACAAGGAAAAAAATTTACTTTACATCCAATGCTCTGATTACTGTTCTAGAGATATATGCAAATGAGTGCATATAAATACGGGGAAAAAAGTGCAGTAAAATACAGGGTGCCTCAAGGATCAGTTTTAGGCCCTTTGCTGTTTAAAATATACATGCTACCCCTGGGAGACATTATTAGAAGACATGAGATCAGCTTTCACTGCTATGCAGATGATACTAAATTATATATTTCAACTAAACCTGACGAGATGTCTAAACTGTCCAAGCTAACTGAGTGTATTAAAGATGTTAAAGACTGGATGACCAATAATTATCTTCTCTTAAACTCAGACAAAACAGAATTATTACTTATTGGGCCTAAATCCTGTACACAGCAGATCTCACAACTCGACCTACAATTACAGGGATACAAAGTTAGCGTTAGCTCTACTATAAAATATCTGGGTGTCATATTAGATAGCAATTTAACTTTTAAAAATCATATATCCCATGTCACAAAAACTGCCTTCTTTCATCTGAGAAATATTGCTAAGTTACGTAGTATGGTATCGATCTCAGATGCAGAAAAGCTAGTCCATGCTTTTATGACTTCTAGGCTGGACTACTGTAACCCTCTGTTTGCTGGCTGCCCAGCATCCTCTATTAATAAACTTCAATTAGTACAAAATGCAGCTGCCAGAGTTCTTACCAGGTCTAGAAAATTTTATCACATCACCCCAATTTTATCCTCCTTACACTGGCTGCCTGTTAAGTTTCGTATTGAATTTAAAATATTGCTTCTTACATATAAAGCTTTAAATAATCTAGCTCCTTTTTATCTAACCAACATTCTGTCTTGCTACAATCCAACTCGCTCTTTAAGATCTCAAAACTCAGGGCTTCTGGTAGTACCTAGAACAGCAAAGTCGAGTAAAGGAGGTCGAGCCTTCTCATTTATAGCTCCTAAACTCTGGAATAGCCTTCCTGATAACATCCGAGGCTCAGACACACTCTCCCAATTCAAAACTAGATTAAAGACCTATCTGTTCAGTGAGCATACACTCAGTGCACCACCTGGGGATTTCCACCTGGGGATACTCTTCCCGTGGCTCTTAAACTATGCAGAGTCACTGATTCGATCCAAGACCAACGACGAGATGATCCCAAGGTTTCCATATCCTGGACCAGGCCGTATCCTGAGCAGCTACTGTGGTGGTCATGGAGGAGTGGAACATGAGACTGATTCCTGTGACGCTCCAGGGACAGACGAGTCTTCACTGAGGCCAGCTTCCAGCCTCCGCTGCTGAGACTGCAGCTCTGCACAGAACGTTTGGCCAGCGGAGAAATTAAAAGGGTCGTGCCCAACTGAGTCTGGTTTCTCTCAAGGTTTTTTTTTTTCACTTTCGCCAATTAGTGAAGTTTTTTTTTTCCTCTCTGCTGTCGCCACTGGCTTGCATGGTTCGGGATCTGTAGTGCTGCGCATCGTTAGATTTGCTCTTCAGTGTTTGGACTCTCAGTAGTGATTTTTAAACCACACTGAACTGAGCTAAACTGAACTGAATTTAAACACTATAAACTGAACTACACTGTTCTAATTTACTATGACCTTTTATGTGAAGCTGCTTTGACACAATCTACATTGTTTAAGCGCTATACAAATAAAGGTAAGTTGAATTGAATTGAATTGAATATTTCATTAAATAATGTCAAATTTCCATATTTAAACAACATTTTAGAAAACCTTTTATGCACTTTTTAGATTCTCAGTAATAATAAATATTTGTAATATTTTTTTTTCATGTTCGCCTGCAGTGTTTTGCCTTAAAGAAATGTGCAGCAGCTTTGTTCCCCTCTGAAAATTGCTCTCCCCTCCATCATCAGTGGGACAGACTGTTCTATGGAAGACTGTATAATTGTGGGTGAAAGATGCTGAGCAGTTTTTTTTAAAGCAGCCCACAAACACTGCTTACGCAAACAAAACCCTTAAGATGATGCAGTGACATCTTGAATGCTCTTACTGAGAAACCGTTCATTAGTGTTCTGGTGTCTCCTTGTAAATGCTTGTGAACAAAATTAAAATAAGAACCAATTAAATAAGAACCAGTATCGATATTGCCCTTATCGCATTTTTTTCAAATCACTTTCAAGATCACTTAAAGTGAAAATCTACTATGTTGCATTCTAACATTTGTAGTATTTAGTTGTATGTTTTGAAAACAAAAAATAAAATATTCAGCAAAAATAAATAAATAAAAGTAAATCTCCAAAAATCGCAAAGCGAAAATTAACTTTTGAAAAAAAAATATATATATATTTTGCAAACAAAAATAACGAACTACAAAGGAGAAATTAAGTTGAGAAATACAATTAATTTTGCAAACAAAAAAGAACTTCAAATAGTAATCCAGCATTGCAAAAAAACTAAAATATTTGCAATAAAAAAACGATAAATATTCGCTAAACATTTTTAAAGCATTGCCTTTACAAACCCCGTCCAGTCAACTGCAATGCTCATTTGGATTTGATTTAAGTCGATTGTGTTTGCGATGCTGTTTTCATTTTGCACTTCAGGTTTCTGCGCATTTCAACTTTGTAGCCCTGATTTGACAAGGGGGCGGAGTCAAAAGAACTTGAGTGTTTACAGCAGGCCGGGACCTACCTCCATTTAAGTGATGTCTTCACCTCGAAACACAGTATCACAGAGGAGGTCTTACAGCCTAGTAGATCCGTGCCTGCCATAAACGTTTATTTTCCCTTTGTAGTTATTTGTTTTTGTTAGCAAAATTATTTTTTATTTCTCAAAAATTTATTTTCGCTTTGCAATTTTTGGAGATTTGCATTTATTTGTTTATTTTTGCTTGATTTTCTTTTATTTTGCAAGTATATATATATATATGGCCCTAGATTGACTCCATGTAGTTGGTATTATTATAATCATCTTTCACTTGTTCAAAACACTGAATTTTTTTTGCTTCTGTTGAACACAAAAGAAGATGTTTTGAAGAAAGCTGGAAACCTGTAACCGTTGACTCCCATAGTATTTGTTTTACCTACTATGGATGCCAATAGTTACTGGTTTCAGCATTCTTCAAAACATTTTGTTTAGTATTTAACAGAATAAAGATACTCACAAAGGTTTTGAATAACTTAATATTAGTAAAAAATGAGCACATTTTTAATTTTTGTAAAATATCCCCTTTAATGAAGCTCCCAGTTCTTTTTCTTTAAAAAATATTTATTTTATTTTGAATATGAAATTTGATTAAATGAAATCATTATAAATATGAAATCTGGATTGCACTTATTCTCACTAAAGAAAATGTGTTAATAATTAATTTGTTAACACATTAGATAATATGACCTAATAATCCTTCTGCAGCATTTATTCATCATTTTCATTTCCTCATTTAATAATAGAGTAAAACAGGGCTATAGGCACACCTTAAGAAAGATGTGTTTTTACTGCTCAAATTTTTAAGTTTAAGTTTTTATTGAACACTGATGAAATTATAATTTTATATGCAAATAAAGATGGATTGGTTGACATTTTAATAAATGTGGACCCACATTTGTGCTAAAAGGCTCACATAAATTTATCAGAGGCTTTGTTAAATACAATAAATTTCTCTGATTTGATTGTTTGTCAATGTATAACATAAATTGAAATTAAAATAAAAGAAGTAACATAACTGAAATAACTAATAGCATAACGAATAGCAGAGTGTTTTAGACCCAATGACTTATGATTAATGTTTGAGTTTCGTTTTAAATACTCTACAGAGGACATAAAAAATAAACATTTTTACTAAATTACATTTTTTTTCCTAACTAAATGCTCTCTAAAAGGGAAGTGTAGCAGTGGAGAAATGCAAACTGAGGTTTAATAGCACCACATAGTGACTAAAAGCATAAAGCGCCCACTGCAGTTTTATCTGGACAAGAAATGCTAATGTAGCTAGAACTTTAAAGGGATCATTTACCTAAAAATGGAAATTCTGTCAACATTTACCCACCTTCGACTTCTTCCAAAACAGTATGAGTTTGTTTTGTTCTGTTGAACACAATGTTTTGATGTTTTGAAGAATGTTACCATTAGCCAGTAACCATTGACCTCTTTAGTAGAAAAAACAAATACTATGGACATCAGTGGTTACAGGTTTCCAGCATTTTACAAAATATCTTCTTTCTATATCTAAATATTTAGGTTGTTATCCTTTAAAAGTAAATTTCATTACATTACATATTAAATGAGTGTATTATGTTTAGATTTAAGTCAGCTTTGAATACGCATGCCACAAATCTGTACCAGTTGACAATAGGAAAAACACATCCAGTTTCAGTGTCTTTAACACCAAATCCTCATAAATATCTTTTAGGCCTCATAGATTGAATACATATTAATCTCTTACTTTCTTGGCCTTTTCTTCACTTGAGTTTAAAAAAAAAAATCCAATATACATATTTGTAATCTGTTTGCAAGAAGGTTGCTGGTTTGAGCCTCGGCTGGGTCAGTTGGCGTTTCTGTGTGGAGTTTGCATGTTCTCCCTGTGTTTGCGTGGGTTTCCTCCGGGTGCTCCAGTTTTCCCCACAAGTCCAAAAAATGTGGTATAGGTGAATTGGGTAAGCTAAATTGTTCGTAGTGTACAGTATGTGTGTGAGTGAGTGTGTATGGATGGTTGCAGCTGGAAGGGCATCTGCTGCGTAAAACATGTGCTGGATAAGTTGGCGGTTCATTCTGCTGTGGCAACCCTTGATTAATAAAGGGACTAAGCTGAAAAGAAAATGAATGAATGAGTCGTTACAAACCCCTGAGACCTTCATTCATCTTCTGAACACAAATGAAGATATTTTAGGTCAAATCTGAGAGCTTCCTCATCCTCCATCCTCCATATTAATTTAAAGTCCATAAAAATACCAAACAATATCCTCAAAAGAGATCATTAGCCTTGAGTGGTTGAATCAGAATTGTATCAAGCCACAAGAATACATCTGTGCATTATGAGAGTACATGCTTATTTACATTTAGGAATATCATAATGAAAACTCTATTTTGGATAATAAAAAACACTTAAATATTGTTATACACCGCTGAAGAACTTATTTCACAACTATACATAACAATGTTTCCTTTTTCCCATTTTATTCTGTTTAATGGTAATGTCCAAATGTTTGTCTTCTATTTTAAACTTTACTTAAAGGGATAGTTTACAAAAAAAAAAAAAAAATTCTGTCATCATTTACTCATGCATACTTTTTCCAAACCATTTACAATTTTTTTCTTAAATAAGATTTTATTTATTTATTTTATTTATATGATAAATAATTTAATATAATATAAGATATAAGAATAAGAAATAATAAATTATGTTTTTTTAAAGGTGGAAACCTCCTATGCAAGTCAATGGTTACAGGTTTTCTTCAAAATATAACTTTCAACAGAAGAAATAAACTTAGAAAGATTGGGAACCCCTTGAGACTGAGTTTTTGGGTGAACTGCCCCTTTAAGTTGAGTGAGCTGATGTTCAGGGCAACAATTTGACACTTATAAATGTTCAATAGCACATGATGCCTTAAAAAGCCGATCCAGTACTGTGGAAATTGTGTTGTTATGCACACATTGACACAAGTGTTTTTTCATCTTTCACACATATTACTATAATAATAAATAATAATAGTTTAACAACCATTATAAATAAAGCAGAACTGTTTCACAATGCCTGTTTTGACTGTTAATGTGGAGCATGTCCCGTGTCGAAGCTATGCAACTGTTAAAATCATTGCCCAGTATAACATACTAGTATCTGGCTGCAGACACATGCATTCAATGGAGCTAGTGTCAGAATAACAAAAAACTTGAAACTAAGATGTCAGGAAATTTTTGACCCTCAATGCCATATTCACACTACCCTTTTTAGTTTTTGAAATGTTCTAAACTAAACATGAAATTTCAATCCCACAACCACCTCACCATATCTGATCTAACTTTGCAGGATGAAGAAACGCCATCTTTCTTTATTAAGCAAAGCAAACCGAACAATTTCACAAAGAACTTTCTAGCTTTAACTTTCTCCCTCCAATCTGGAACTATCCCATACTTCTATTTACTCTCATTCACCACAGCTCCGACCCATTCATACAATCTCCGAGTTTCAATTGCTGCAACAGCGACACTCTAAACGAGCTCATATACACTTACATTTCCAAATACCACTATCGTCACACTCCGCCACACTAATACAGCTGTAAATGCTTCTGCGGGAGCACACATTGCCTCCATACTGACCTACTACTCCTCTGCAGCCGCAGAAACACTCCATTAAGCTACACTCACCCATAGCACCACTGCAACTGCAGTGACACTCTAGCTAAGCCCTTATTCAACTTCATCTCTACATATCAACACTGATAGTATTTAATAATCCTGCGGGAGCTCTCATGACTCTCCAATACGTACCACCACTGCACCTTATCAACTGCAGAGGCACTCCGCTGAACTACACTCACCCATAGCACCACTGCAGCTGGAGTGACACTCTAGTTAAGCCCTTATTCACATTCATCTCTACATATCATTACTGACAGTATTTACCATTCCTGCGGGAGCACTCATAACTCTCCAATACTGACCACCACTGCACCTCTCCTACTGCAGAGGCGCTCCGCTGAGCTACACTCACCCATAGCACCACTGCAACTGCAGTGACGCTGTAGCTAAGCCCCTTTTTCAATTTCATCTCTACATATCACTGCTGACAGTATTTAATATTCATACTCTAATACTGATTACCACTGCACCTCTGCAACAGCAGAGATGCTCTTCCGAGCCTTATTCTCCTTCTGCACCACTTCTGTAGCAGTTACGCTCTGCCTGAACTGCAATTGCAGAGATGCCCTGCTTAGCTTAAATTCTCTGCACCACTGACTTCCATTGCACCTCTGCAACTGCAGAGAAGCTCCACTGAGCTTCATTTCCCCTCTGCACCACTGCCGCAGCAGTGACACTCTGCCTGAGCAGAGTCTCCCAACAACAGAAACAAACTCTCGGTCATAGCTTCTCTAACGCCTTTAAATCCTACATTCGCCTCAGCCTCAAATCACCTTAGAGAAGCCCAGCTGATTCTCGATAGCCGACTTCAACCTAGTTTTAAATTGTTCTCCCTACTTTCCGTCCTACAAGCTTATGACTTCTTTTATTAGCTTTCTCTTTTCTCTTCCTCTTCATAATTTTTCCATAATTTTACTTGCACTCATTTTCTGCTGCTCAAACTCACACAGGGGTAGCCCCAAGCTCCCACTGCCACAGCAGTGATGCTCATTAAAGAGCTCATATACACTTTCCAAAATTTCACCATCGTCACACTCCCCCGCAATAGTACATTGCATTCTAGCATCATCTCACTAGTAATGATGCTCTAGATGCTCCACTGAGCTACATTCACGCATTGCACTACGACAGCAACAATGTAGCTCTAGCTGAACTCATACCCATATTTTTATTGACAGGAACCAATGTTCCTGCGGGAGTTCACACAACTCTCTAATCCGCTGAGTTATACTCACTCATTGCACCACGGCATCAACAGTGTCACTCTAGCTGAGCTCCTATCCACTTCCATCTTAACATTCCTGCGAGAGCATACATAATACTCCAGTCACTGACTAATGCATCTACCTGACACTGACTACCTGAGCCTCATTCCCCCTCTGCACCACTTCCGCAGCAGTGACTACTGATACACTCCCCAGCATTGCCACAGCAGTTAAAACGTCTCTGCGGAAGTGTACTTTCCTTTCAACATTGACTTCCATCGCACCTCTGCAGCAGCAGAGACGCTCCGCTGAGCTTCATTCCCCTCTGCACCACTGCTGCAGCAGTGACGTTCTGCCTGAGCTCATATCCATTATCATTCATCCATACCACTACTGACACCCTTTGGCAATGCCAAAGCAGTTAAAATGCTTCTGCAGAAGTGTATTTTTACCTTTTATTATTGAGTTCCTTCGCACCTCTGCACAACAGAGATGCTCTGCTGAGCTTCATTCCCCTCTGCACCACTGCCGCAGCAGTGCCGCTCTGCCTGAGCTCATATCCACTTCCAATTTTTCATATTGATACATTACTCAGCTTTGCCACAGCTTTGCCTCTGTGGACGCATAGTTACCCTTAATATTTCCATGATACTGACACTCACCGCACCTCTGCAGCAGCAGAGACACTCTGCTAAACTTTATCGCTATATTTCACCACTGCCATAGTAAGCCTCTCTAACAGAGCTTATGTAAACCTGCTTTAAATCATTACATTCACCACACTCTCCCACCTGGTCAATGTAATTAAACACTGCCACGGGAGCACACATAGTTGTACATATTCCGTCTGCCAGTACACCACTTCAGTAGCAGTGACCACTCTTATCTCACCATTTACACCCGCACTGGTCCCATTTTTTGCTCCTACAAGCCTTTTCTAGTGCCACCTTTTAACACTTTATAACCAGCATCCGGATATTGCACTGATCTTCATTACCTTTTGGGGGGTTCTTCAAATACGCGGCTGCTGTCCCAAGCGAAGCATTTTGGGGAGTTGTGGAGATCTACCTGAGCTCAAAGCTCCCCTCTCGCCCTGCAAACGGGAGGAAGCCCAGGGCTCAAGGACCTTTTGAGCTCAGGGCTTTCTCCTGGGACAGCATGCCAAACTTGCTTATAATCAATCATCAGCTAAGTGTGAACTCTTGAAGTGAAGTTTATTTATAAACTAATTTTGTGAAGATATAAGACATGATTATGATTGAACATGGCTGGTTCTGCATTAGCTATGTATGATCAACCAATCAGACGATTCCTAACCCACTATAAAGAGCCAGGGTTTCTCACTACAGTCATCTTTGATTTGAAGAATCCCTCTTCCACCTCTACACCTCCACTTTTCCCTTCATAGGGCGGCACGGTGGCCCAGTGGTTAGCACTGTTGCCTCACAGCAAGAATGTCACCAGTTCTAAACCTTTAACAGGCTGGCTGTTGTTTCTGTGCGAAGTTTGCATGTTCTTCCCGTGCTCGTGTGGGTTTTCCCCAGGTTCTTCGGATTCTCCCACATTCCAAAAACATGCACTACAAGTGAATTGATCAATCTAAATTTAACACTACAGTCAAACTCTCATCCAGCGGCATATCTCTTCATAGCAATCATTTTAATCATCAGCTCTTATCAAAAAGGGGGAGTTGTTGAGATCTACCTGAGCTCAAAGCTCCCCTCTCGCCCTGTAAATGGGAAGGAGCCCAGGGCTCAATGACCTTTTGATCTCAGGGCTGACAGCATGCCAATCTTGCTAATAATCAATTATCAGCTAATTGTGAACTCTTGAAATCACAGCTAAATTTGGGCTGTCAGTGAAAATTTAATAGACGTCTAACCATAGCCCAAGATTAGACTAGTCATCATTTAGACAGCTAATGACTACATATATCCATCTAATAGCCGGTGAATTTTGGTCTAGGCTAAATTACGGCTAAATTTGGGCTGCCAGAGAAAACCTAATAGACGTCTAACCATAGCCCAAGTTTAGACTAGTCTACATTTAGACACCTATGCAAGGACGTCAGTGAAAATCTAATAGACATCAGTACAGCCGTTGCATAAACAAGTCATCAAAATTAAAGCTAATGAATGACTATGTTTATACATTTAATAAACAACAAAAATTCACATGTACATATCAACATTTTTGATTAACAGGGTCTCAAAAAGGCAATCCATTCAAACTGATTAAACAAAAGCTTTTATTAATAAAAGCAACATTAACAATATTAAAAACATTAAACAATACTAAATAAATATATATATATATATATATATATATATATATATATAAATGTCAAAGTTATGACAAAACAAACAAGATAAATCAAAAATGTTTTTTTCTGTTGAACACAAAAGAAGATATTTAAAGTTGAAAACCTGTAAAGAAAATACTATGGAAGTCAATGGTTACATGTATTCAGCTTTCTTCAAAATATCTTGTTTAACAGAACTAACTCAAAAACTGTTATTTTTGCTTTTTTATGCACTCAAAATTATTCTTGTAGTTTGATAATATTCTGACTGAACAACTGAAAGCATATGGTCTGTTTTGAGGATGTTTTAGGTATTAGTCTGGACTTGCAACAAGTGGTGACCATTGACATTTAATGGCATTTAATTCAATTATTTATTAACTTTTAAATATTTTAGTATCAATGTGCTATATTTAATGTTTCTTTATGTCAACAGCAGTTATATGGATAATGCATAAATATTGTTTAATATTTTCATTATGTGTGTTTGATGTGACTCAAAAGTTTCTTCCAACTTGTGAATGTACATGGGCAATCTGCATATGGACAGGGATACCATCAAATGCGGCCTGTGTAAATGTTTCAGTCTAAAATGTTCAAGCAACTCATACCTGCTAGACTGCTCATTTTACATAGCCACACTCAAATATCTGTGGAGAAAAACAAATAGTTACAAATATTAGAGAAGCATTATAATAATAAAAACTATCAGCTTACTTTATGCTTGATTTAACAGTAACAAGTCAAAATACAGTTACTCATTCTTACTAAAAAATAGTAAAGTTTATTTATCAAATCTAAATCAATAATCTTGTAGCAGCATACACAGTTGTAGCGAAATGAGCTCAGTTTATGAAAATTAATTATCAATAATAACGAGTAATTATTTATTTATTTAGAAAGGGAATTATAACTACTTCTTGTGAAGTCGATTAATCATTTACAAGTTTTGGTAAACTTAAATCAGCTTGTGGCAAAATCTATTGTTAAATTGACCTTTTCTGTGAGGCAAAACAAAGACAATCCAACGTGGTTATAGCGTGATTATTTGACTAGTCTAGCATATAACAAACAAACGTACAAAACATAACAATATTAATAACAAACATAGCAAAGAAAGCAAGCAAGGAAGTAAAAGAATTAGGTAAAAGAATGGAAAATCTAGCTCAGTTCCACACAAATATTAAGAACCACCAACACTATAAAACACCTTTTTATAAAGGGGCACTGCCTTAAATGCCAACTAAATACCTGAATTTAGTGTGTCTCTTTCTCTCTTTGTGCGAATTTCTGCGAATTTCTCTGATGCGTGAAAGATGGAGTCCTTTAAGAAGTGATGCTTGGAGCTTGTGACGCAGATTGGAGGATGCACGAGACACAAATATAAATAGCTGGAAAAAAAAATGTGGACCTTCTTTTTGGGACCTTTCTGTGCCGATTTTTGGGCGTAGATGGGTTTTAATTATGGGTCAAGTCACACCCATTTTCTTCTGACTGACCAATTGATTCATGGCAAAGTTTTGAGCGGGAGATTTTTTTTGTCTCTGGACCACTCATATGCATAATGACAATCCTCCCTGAACATACAGATGGACTTTAACTCTGAGAATTAAAGAATACAAGCTGTATAAGTTGTTATCATGCACTCAGCATCATGTGTTTTAAAACAGCAGGAGAAATGTAATGATACTAAACACGACACTCTAAACACACATTATATAGGATCTAGGTTTTCTATACTATATAAGACTCAAAAAGGACTTCATTAGTGCATGCATATACTATTTTAACTACTTCTGCTATAGGGCAGAGCCTATAGATTACATTTACAAACACACATTACATTTACTTTGGGTTGAATTTTGAGATCTCTGAATCCATTTCAGTGTCTGAGTCTTGTGTGTCTTTGTGTGTGTGTGTGCGTGTGTCAGGATGGAGGGGGGGGGGTTCTCTTTGGAATGTCTTGGGTTGCAAAGATGCCCCAAAGGGAGGTTTCTCTCTTATGACCGACCATCTGTAATATAGGTTATACAGCAGTGATGGGTCCCCAGCATCCACTACGCATCCCGGGTAAACAAGGTGTCATGCACAGCGAACTTTGTCTCCAGACTTTCTCATAAACTTTGAGCCAGTAAGAAATATGGTATTTAAGAATGTTCTTCATGCTTAAGCTGTTCTTCAGCTACGGCCCGTACATTACAAATCCCCCCTTTCCGGACAATGAGGTTCGACGAAAACCTTGTTGATCGGAACTGAAGACTTAGCATCCTGATCTTCCGTTGGTCGCCATTCCTGGCTGCTGTGTTCTCTTCCCTTTTACAGCATTCCGCTGGAAGGCTCGGTGGAGAGCAGCTGTGCACTTGTCCAGATGCTCGACTGACGTCACTGTCGCTGTATGATAGCCTCGCTGCATGTGTTTGGAGTTTAGATTCACAATTTACATTTTTATCAGAAAATACCTCCTCATTCGCTAAATATTTGTCTTTTCTACTTAGGGTGAACAATCCCTTAACACATTTATACAAACAAATCTTCTTTCAAACGTTCTGTCTCTCGAGCATCTGTTTACTGTTTGTAGCTTTAGCCTGCTAGCACTGCTCTTCAGGTAAAGCTACCGACCTCTTTCATTCACTTATTTTCTCACTTACTGGCTTTGCTCTTCACCCTGTACAATGTCTCTTTTGTGTCTGTCCTTAAGTGCAGGAGAAGCAACGTTGGAGGCGTTGGAGCTGGAGCTGGCTCTTCTCGATGTACCCCGTACTCGCTCATCTGAGGTAAGTGTACAATACAATCACAGCACTCCGTCTTCCTCAACCCCGCGTGTTTCTCTGTCCAGGCCCAGCGCACCGAAGACGCGGCTCTCCCAGGCATCGTTCACGCCAACACCCGGTGTTCCTCCAATGTTCGAGATCCTCACAGAGAACTGCTTCATCCCTCTCTGTGAGATGGGTCGTGATATGGCTATCATCGGTGATTCCATCGTGCGCCACATCTGCTCCGCTTCCTCCAAAGGTAGTAAAGTATGCAATTTCTTCTTCCCTGGTGCCCGAGTTAAGAATATTTCTGCACAGATACCTACTAGCGCTGCAGAGAGCCTTGGTGCCGTCGTCCTCCATGTGTGGACGAACGATACCAGGCTCCGGCAGACGGAGATCCTGAAGAAGGACTTCACATCAATCTTTAGTGATATTCTTGATGTTTATCAGAGAAACGAACTTATGTTTAACTCCTTTGAAGTATTAGCGCTTAATGTTATGCTTCCGGACACTATGCAAAAACCTATGTTATCTCTCGCTTTAATAACCATATATAGACCTCTAGGACCCTATGTCAATTTTCTAAAAGAGTTTTCTGATTTTTTCTCTGACTTACTAGTTAAAACTGATAAAATACTAATTGTAGGAGACTTTAACATCCACATAGATGACGCTAACGACACATTAGGGCTCGCGTTTATGGATTAACTACATTCACTAGGGGTAAAGCAAAACGTTATTGGTCCAACCCATCGCCTAAAACCTACACTAGGTCTAATTCTGTCTTATGGAATTGAGGTCATTGATGTAGACATTATACCACAAAGTGATGCTATTACAGACCACTACCTCTTACTATATAAGCTGTGTTTACCTGAAATTAGCAGATCTGCTCCGATATATCGGCCTAGTAGAACTATTGTTCCATGCACTAAAGATGAATTTATAAATAACTTACCTGACTTTTCTCTATTTTGAAATGCACCCACAAATGCAAATGACCTTGATGTAGTAACCAGCAGTATGGATGCCATCTTTACTAGCACTCTAAATACTGTGGCACCCATCAAACTAAAAAAAGCTAGAGAGCAGGGCCATGCACAGGGGGGTGGCCTGGTGGCAAGAGCCACTGCCCCTTTGCCACCATTGGCTGAGTTGCCGCTCTACCTACCCCTGGGTACGTCATAAAGAGTGTGATTTCGGCGACCGTCATCCCCCCACCGAGCGTGATTTGGGCAACCGTCATAGCACCCCCCTCCATTGAGCGTGATTTCAGCGACCGTCACCCCCCCCCCCCTCGCTCTTCACTTTGCGATCACAACTTAGCTTATTATAGGCTTATTACAAATCTTCCATTTATGTCTAAAATGCTAGAAAAAGTTGTTTCTGCCCAATTATGCTCCTTTCTGCAGGCAAACAATGTTTTTGAAGTGTTTCAGTCTGGTTTCAGGGCTCATCGCAGTACAGAAACCGCATTAGTGAAAATAACCAATGATCTACTCTTGGCTGCTGACCAAGAGTGCATCTCGCTATTAGTTTTACTCGATCTTAGTGCGGAATTTGACACCATTGACCACAATATCCTCATAAATCGCTTAAATTCTACAGGTTTCCAGGGACTGGCTCTACAATGGTTTAAGTCATACTTAGCTGACCATTACCAGTTTGTGAATGTTACTGGACAGCCTTCACAAGTCAGCCCAGTAAAGAATGGGGTGCCTCAATGATCAGTTTTAGGCCCTTTGCTGTTTACAATATACATGCTACCCCTGGGAGACATTATTAGAAGACATGGGATCAGCTTTCACTGCTATACAGATGATTTTCAATTATATATTTCAACTAAACCTGACGAGATGTCTAAACTGTCCAAGCTAACTGAGTGTATTAAAGATGTTAAAGATTGGATGACCAACAATTTTATTCTCTTAAACTCAGACAAAACAGAATTATTACTTATTGGGCCTAAATCCTGTACACAGCAGATCTCTCAACTCGACCTACAATAACAGGGATACAAAGTTAGCGTTAGCTCTACTATAAAATATCTGGGTGTCATATTAGACAACAACTTAACTTTTGAAAATCATATATCCCATGTCACAAAAACTGCCTTCTTTCATCTGAGAAACATCGCTAAGTTACGAAGTATGCTATCCATCTCAGATGCAGAAAAGCTAGTCTATGCTTTTATGACTTCTAGGCTGGACTACTGTAACGCTCTGTTTGCTGGCTGCCCAGCATCCTCTATTAACAAACTTCAATTAGTACAAAATGCAGCTGCCAGAGTTCTTACCAGGTCTAGAAAATTTGATCACATCACCCCAATTTTATCCTCCTTTTATCCTCCTTAACTGCCTGTTAAGTTTCGTATTTAATTTAAAATATTGCTTCTTACATATAAAGCTTTATATAATCTAGCTCCTGTTTATCTAACCAACATTCTGTCTCGCTACAATCCAACTCGGTCTTTAAGATCTCAAAACTCAGGGCTTCTGGTAGTACCTAGAATAGAAAAGTTGAGTAAAGGAGGTAGAGCCTTCTCATTTATGGCTCCTAAACTCTGGAATAACCTTCCTGATAACATCCGAGGCTCAGACACACTCTCTCAATTCAAAACTAGATGGAAGACCTATCTGTTTAGTAAAGCATACACTCAGTGCATCTCAGGTTTCCACACAGGTTTCTGCATCTTGTTTATATACACTATGAACAGCAGCTACGCTAATTATTCTCTTTATTCTCCATTTCCACCTGAGGATACTCTTCCCGAGGCCCTCAGACTATGCAGAGTCGCTGATTCGATCAAAGACCATCGACGAGATGATCCCAGGGTTTCCATATCCTGGACCAAGCCATATCCTGAGCAGCTACTGTGGTGGTCAAGGAGGAGTGGAGAACATGAGACTGATTCCTGTGACGCTCCAGGGACAGACGAGTCTTCGCTAAGGCCAGCTTCCAGCCTCCGCCGCTGAGACTGTAGCTCTGAACAAGACATTTGGCCAGCGGAGAAATTAAAATGGTCGTGCCCAACTGACTCTGGTTTCTCTCAAGGTTTTTTTTCTTCACTCCACCAATTAGTGAAGCTGTTTTTCCCTCTCCGCTGTTGCCACTGGCTTGCATGATTTGGGATCTGTAGAGCTGCGCATCGTTGGATTTGCTCTTCAGTGTTTGGACTCTCAGTAGTGATTTTTAAAGCACACTGAACTGAGCTAAACTGAACTGAACTTAAAACACTACAAACTGAACTGTACTGTTCCAATTTACTATGACCTTTTATGTGAAGCTGGTTTGACACAATCTACATTGTAAAAGTGCTATACAAATTAAAGGTGAATAAATTGAATTGAATTGTACACTGATTTTTGCTTCTTGTTGAATGCCAAGGGCAGTGTTTGATGTGTTCCCCCCTTTGCTGTCAAGAGACAGATTGGTCCAGGGATGAGTGATGGGTAAGTGGAGTTGTAAGGTTGTAGTAGTCTAGTAGTGTAGTTGTATTTCTGCTGAGAAAGAAATACAGGGTTGTGGCTGTATCCAAAGTATCAGCATCCTGTGTAGAAGAGGAAGAGAGAGAGGGAACAGTGGAGAGAGTAAGCGGTGTCTGCAAGAGCTGTGCATGGCTGGACATTTCACTATGACACCGGTTGCGGGGTCTCTTCCCCCTTTCCTGGCATGTAACCAAATGTCTCTTAATCTGGCTGTAATGAGTAGATTCAAAGGTTGGTTGATACACAGTTGAGCGCGTACAACCAGGAGTCTTTGTCCTTCCTGCATGATGTTGGTTGTGCAGTGGGTGCCTCAGTCTGAGTTGTTTGCATCATTAGAAGATAAGTCATGGTCTGGGCTGTGTCATCGGTGCTGGGAGACACTCCACCCACTTGGTGGACTGGCATATGAATTTGAGATAAAAAAAGGAACAAAAAAAATTGTTGCTTCTTGTGAGCCAAGGAAACTGTTCCTCTCAATTCATCTGGATCTCTGATGGTGGGAAGATGGTTCCTCTGTGTTGCAGTTGTGCTCGGTGAATCAGGTTTGATGATTGAAGCTGGCCATTCACTGGGCATGTTGTGATGTGTGCTGGGTCAGTATGCCACTTGTTTCAGTGCATTGTACATGGCTTTTTGTGCCATAGTGACCTGAGTACAGTGCGTCGTGGGCATACATTAGCATTACCCCTCCTCTGGCTCTGAGGGACTATGAACTCTGGTGTCGTGGGGTCTTCAGGGACAACCAAAAAGTGTTATGATTCACACACACCAGTCTTTAAGAAGTTGGAGGTATTATGTCACATCTGTAGTGCAGCTGAGGTCAGACAGAAGTATCAGGTGGTAGGAGGGGTCAGTGGTGGTAAAACTGGTCTGATTTGAGGAGTCAGATGCATGCATGTCCGCAATGTCATTTGTAGACATTTGTGGAACCGGTGAGATTGGCTGTGGCAGCAGTGTTTGGGTTGGGCTGGTTTGTAGGCTGCGGGTGACAGCTGCCACTTCTCAAGGGTCTTGATTGGGTGGTGACCATGGTTCACCATGTAGTGCGCCCTTCTTGGCAAGGGCATGTCTGATCATTCAGGTCCTTGTCAGAGCCTGGAAGTTTGGAATGTTCTTTTACCTTTTTCCAGTAAACGACCAAAGGTGTTGGTGTTTCACAGGCTTGTGGTTGGCGGTTCTGAAGCCATTTGCTTCCACCCTGTATGGTGGCACGTGAAACTGAGTCTAGCATAGTCTGTGCAGCTAAGTGCTTTCTGATGTCGTGGGCTGCTGCAAATTGAAGGGTTATAAGGATGGCTGCTATTTCTGCATGCTGTGATGATTGTGGCCCCAGCATAAAGTGTTGCGATGTACAAGGCTGGTCGTTGAGCCTTAGGACTCCTGCTCCTGCTTTGAGGGTGCCCTCATGGTTGTAGGAGCCTCCGTTGACATAGGCTGTGGGCAGACCTTGGCACGTATTCTCGTCAAAGTACTTATGACAGGTTGGCTGAGGTGGCTGGGGTTCATCCACTATGGCATTGCAGATGGCTTGTCAGTGGTACAGTCTAGATAAGTAGCTAGGCCATTGCCCAGCGTGGATTTGTTTTCATAAGGTGTAACGTGTTTTAATACAGCGGTCCTGGAGAGCCATCAACCACATGGCTATACAGGTGTTAGTCACTATGCCATGCCGGATGTGCTGGCTGTTCAAGAACATGACGGGTTGGTGGCAGGTCTCTGTGGTGACTTTTGTGCTGCGGTGTAGTTGGAGAATCGCTGAATGGCCTATACTGTGCAGAGCAATGCTTTTTCACAGTCTGAGTATTTGCATTCTGCTGCAAGGAGTGTTTTACTGGCATATGCGACCACTCTCTTGTCTTGGTCGTTAAGCTGATAGAAGCCAGCACTAAGACAGTGGTTGGAGAATCCTGTTTCCAAGTGGGACTCATTTCTGTGGGTCAGGGTAAGCCAGACATGGGGCTCTGCACAGATGTTGTTTTAATTCAGCCATGGCCAGCTCTTGAGCTTCTAGGAAGCTTCTCAGTTCTGAGACATTGCTGGGCAGTTTGATGTTCTGGATCACTTGGATTCGGCTGGTGAGTTGGCATAGCCGAAAGGGCACCTCGTGAATGTGTATTGTCTATTGTTTAAGGTGAAAGCTATCTTATGTTGGTCATTTGGATGTACAGGTATTGTCCAGAAGACGGTGACCACATCAATTGTCGAGAAGATGGTTGCTCCTTGAATTCTCAGTATTTCCTGTTCCAGTTGTGTCATCGGCTATCGTGACACTGGCACTTGCTGATTTAGCTTTCCATAGTCTATAGTCGGGCGCCACTTGCCGTTCGGCTTGAGGACAGGCCAGATGGGTGCCGAGTAGGTTTCATGGACGGATGATGCCCTTTTCCAGCATGGAGTCGATTATTTCCTGCACAGGTTCGTGTGAAGCAATGGGGACTTTTATTGCTTAATGAACGCGTGTGTGTGTGGGGGGGGGGGGGGGGGGGGGCATTCGGAGGTGTAGGAATGCATATCATGTGGAGGTCAGTGAGACCACAGTCTAAAGAGTCTTTAGCAAGGCATCCTTGTATTTATACCGGACACATACAACATCATTTTGCATGGCATCAGCGTTGTCCATTTTGTAGAGGGAAGTGCCTTGTCTCTATCCATCTCAGTGACAGTGTACACGGCAAGGTGTTGGTCCTCAGAGAGCTAACTTCTGCATACCTGTTCTTTGTTTACTGGCAAGACAGACGTGAGTGTGATGAGCTTGAAAGGAGCTGTATAGACTGTGTTTTCTAAGCTACCCTCTGGTATCAGTGTAATGGAAATCATAGCTGTCCAACCATCCCAGCTGGTAGTCTTTCGGCATTTTGATGTCAGTTGCCATGCAGTTATTAAACAGTGCATATACTGTGCATGAGGACAGTTCAAGAAAGGGTGTAGCTTCCAGGGTGAGGCCCAGTTTTAGGCACTAGAACATTAGAGTTTGTCCCCTTCGTATGTTGAGCCGTATAGAGCACCCATTTGAATAGGCTGGCACAACAGACTCTTGTTCGCTAATGAGGGTGCAGACCTCTGGAATGGTCTGGCCTGAGCAGAGGTTCTCGAGGGTGACAGCCATAGCTGTTGACTGAGAAACTGTTGGTGCCCATACCCGGTCGTGAAGGGTGTCTACATATGCCTTGAGATGAATAAGGCTATCAACTCATATGTGAACATCATGTGGCAGGGCTGTGAGAATCAGGAAGGAATGGGTTAACCGTCTGCCATTCCAATTCAAATTCAACACACAGATGCCTTTTGCAGTTGTAATGTGTGAAAGTTCAGCATTTAGAGGGTAGCGTGTATGGTTGTTTGTTGAAGCAGGTCTGGGTGTGTTCAAACAGAGTGTTGAACAGTGCGAGGCTGATGGCTGAGTTGTCTGCCCATAATGCCAGTACAGCGTCGGTCACAGTCAGGTCATTCAACATTAAGCTTCTTGAGACCTGCGGGCAGAAAGCGTTGTGGTCCTTGGCTGGTTGAAGGCTGCAGAGTAGCAACCTTGTTATTGGCCCTGGCTTCTCATAGGCTTCGAGTTGCTTAAACAGAGAAAATGGAATTAATGTGAGGTCTGCTCCTGTGTTAACCAGCGCTTCACGTCCTACTTCCATCTCCAGGGTTACAGCCAAGTAGAGCTTCCTCACTACGCCCTTTTCAGTCAGGTTCCCTGAGAGTTGAGGTATGAGGGCCTGAGCAGTTACTTGCAAGCAGGTGGGGCTAGTAGGATGTGGCTTAGATGGTAAGCAGACAACCAGAACAGCGCTTTCGGGTACCTCAGGTTACATGCGTAGTGGCATTGGCAGTTACTGTAGGGGAAGCGTGGTGCTGTCGTTGGATACAAAGAGATTTGAGTCTCTGGTTTGTATTGTACTTGCAGGAATCTGTGGGGATGAAGTGGAAGGAATGTTTTCAGAGGGGAAAATTAATTTGGTCTTTCCCCCTGGTCAAAAGGAGTCTGACTTGTCTTCTCCGTTTTCCTTGTAGGGCCTCTTTTGGAGGGATTCCTTCAGAATTTTCAGCAGCTCTGCTGTTTATGACACCACTGTGCTGTCCTTCTGTGTTGAATTTTCAGACTCGGCTTTGTCTGGCATGTAACAAGCTGAATTCTGACTGCTTGAGCTGCTGGTTACTGCAGGCAGGCCGTTTCTTTGTTGCTGGTGGGCTCCTTTTGGGACTACGCCTTTTGGGTTGCTTGTAAGGCATGGCCTGTCCCAGTGTACCTCTAAATGTCCCGTATGGTGTTTGGGTGGCGCGCCTTCATGACGATACTGTCCTCTGCTGGCAGAGAAAGGCCTTCACTCTCGGTTGAAAGTCTTACTGCTGGGAAATGGTTGTGTGCCTTCAAAAGCCAGCTCTGGATGAGATTCTGGGACAGGGTAGCTTGTTGGTGTTTTGACAGTGTTTTCGGGAGCCGTTCTTGGCTTCAAACAGGCTTTAAGAGCTAAACCCTGTACTTGTTGGGTGGTCATGGTGTGGGGGCAGGCCGTTACCCCCAAGTGCTGACTCACGGCAGAATGCAGGTTTTGAGAAAAAAGAGTCTTGACATTGAAGTCCTCCTCCATCCCTGGCTCATATCTTGTCCCAAAATATGCTTGGCGTAGTCGCCTGTATGCCTGTGGGCTCTCTTGCCTGTTGTGCTTGAGATCCATGGCAACAATCAGTCCTTGTTCTGACTCAGGGTCAGAAAACTCTCTAGTCAGAGCTTGTCGCAGCTCCTGGTAACCTGCTTTGATGGCGCTGGGCTGTCAGTCCAGGAAACTTCTCACCTCACGACTCGAAGTAATTCTTAGCAGATATAATTTATTATGAGCAGTGGCACTTGGCCTTGTTTGTGTAAAAGTCAATGTCTTGTAAATAGGAGTGCATATCGTTGCCTCCAGCAGGGTTCAGGGTGAAAGTTGGAATGTCCCTAGCCAGCTTGTTCAGGTCTTTTGTTGACAGGTTTTGTCTGTCGTAGGGGATTTTTTGGGAGGAGTCCCTGCCCCGCGGTGCTGATGAGCGTTCTGGGATGCTGGCTGATGTTGGTTGTAGGAACGAGCTTTGCCCTTTGGAGAGTAGCTGGCCCCTGGGTCAGCTCGCTAGGTAAAAGAGCCTTGAGGTGGAGGGCAAAGAGCACTCAAGAGCCCACACTGCAAGCCAAGAGAGAGTGTCTGTTCCCAGGGATAGCTGGCTGTGCCAGAGGGGCTTGAGGTGAGGGCAAAGGGCACTCAAGAGCCCGGACTGCAAGTCCAGGGACATTGTTTGGGCCCAGGGACAGCTTGCTCGGGTCAGAGACCCTGTAGGTGGAAGGCAAGGGGCACTCAGGAGTCCAAACTGCAAACCCAGGGAAAGTGGCTGGCCCCTGGGTCAGCCCGGTGGGACAAAGAGCCTTGAGGTGGAGGGCAAGGGGCACTCAAGAGCCCACACTGCAAGCCTAGCAAGAGTGGCTGGCCACAGGGACAGCTTGTTGGGACAGAGAGCCTTGAGGTGGAGGGCAAGGGGCCCTCAAGAGCCTACACTGCAAGCCCAGAGAGAGTGGATGGCCCCTGGGGCAACCCGCTGGGGTCAAAGACCCTGCAGCCGGAGAGAAAGGAGCCCTTAAGAGACCAAACTACAACACAGAAAGAGTGGCTGGCCCCTAGGGCAGCTCGCTGGGCCAGAGAGCCTTGAGGTGGAGGGCAAGGAGCACTAAAGAGCCCAAACTGCAAGCCCGGGGAGAAGGTCTGGCCCCAGGGACAGCTTGCTGCGGTCAGAAGCACTGTAGCTAGAGGGCAAGGGGCCCTTAGGAGCCCCAGACAGCAAGCCCAGGGAGAGTGGCTGGCCCCTGGGTCAACCTGTTGGGGTCAAAGACCTGGAGCTGGAGGGCAAGAGGACCACTCAACAGCCCACACTGCAAGCCTAGGGAGAGTGTCTGGCACAAGGGACAGCTCGCTGGGCCAGAAAGGCTTGAGGTGAGGGTAAGGGGCACTCAAGCGCCCGGACTGCAAGCCCAGGTAGAGTGTCTGGCCCCTGGGCAGCCTGCTGGGTCACAGACCCTCAGCTGGTGGACAAGGGGCCCTAGAGCCCAACACCACCAGCCAGGAGAGTGGGCCCCTGGGGCACCTGCTGGGGTCACAGACCTTCAGCTGGAGGACAAGGGCCCTCAAGAGCCCAAACTGCCACCCAGGAGAGTGGCTGCCCCTGGGGCAGCCTGGGGTCACAGACCTTCAGCTGGAGGACAAGGGCCCCAAGACCCCAACTGCACCCAGGGAGAGTGTCTGGCCCCTGGGGCAGCCGCTGGGGTCACAGACCTTCACTGGGGCAAGGGCCCTCCAGAGCCCAAACTGCCACCCAGGACAGTAGCTGGGCCCCTGGGGCAGCCTGCTGGGGTCCACAGACCCTTCAGCTGGAGGACAAGGGGCCCCCAAGAGCCCAAACCTGCCACCCAGGGACAGTAGCTGGCCCCTGGGGCAGCCCACTGGGGTCACAGACCCTGCAGCTGGAGGGCAAGGGGCCATCAAGAGCCCAAACTGCAACCAAGGGAGAGTGGCTGGCCCCTGCGGCAGCTTGCTGGGACAGAGAGCCTTGAGGTGGAGGGCAAGGGAGAGTGGCTGGCAACTGGGGAAGCTCACTGGGCCAGAGAGCCATGGGGTGGAGGACAAGGGGCACTCAAGAGCCCAGACTGTAAGCCCAGGTAGAGTGTCTGGCCCCAGGGAACAGCTTGCCGGGGTCAGAGGCACTTTAGGTGGATGGCAAGGGGCCCCCACGAGCCCATACTGCAAGCCCAGGGAGAGTGGCTGGCCCCTGGGGCAACCTGCTGGAGTCAGATACCCTGGAGCTGGAGGGCAAGTTACCCTAAAGGTCCCAAACTGCAAGCCCAGGGAGTGTGGCTGGCCCCTGGGGCAGCACTCTGAGGCAGAGAACCTTGAGGTGCAGGGCTAGGCGCACTCAAGGGCCCAGACTGCAAGCCTAGAGAGAGTGCCTGTCCCCAGGGGCAGCCTGCTGGGGTCACAGACCCTTCAGCTGGAGGACAAGGGGCCCTCAAGAGCCCAAACTGCCACCCAGGGACAGTAGCTGGCCCCTGGGGCAGCCTGCTGGGGTCACAGACCCTTCAGCTGGAGGACAAGGGGCCCTCAAGAGCCCAAACTGCCACCCAGGGACAGTAGCTGGCCCCTGGGGCAGCCTGCTGGGGTCACAGACCCTTCAGCTGGAGGACAAGGGGCCCTCAAGAGCCCAAACTGCCACCCAGGGACAGTAGCTGGCCCCTGGGGCAGCCTGCTGGGGTCACAGACCCTTCAGCTGGAGGACAAGGGGCCCTCAAGAGCCCAAACTGCCACCCAGGGACAGTAGCTGGCCCCTGGGGCAGCCTGCTGGGGTCACAGACCCTTCAGCTGGAGGACAAGGGGCCCTCCAGAGCCCAAACTGCCACCCAGGGACAGTAGCTGGCCCCTGGGGCAGCCTGCTGGGGTCACAGACCCTTCAGCTGGAGGACAAGGGGCACTCAAGAGCCCAGACTGCAAGCCCAGGGAGAGAGGCAGGCCCTTGGGGCAACCCGCTGGGGTCAGAGAGCCTGGAGCTGGAGAGCAAGGGGGCCTCAAGATCCCAAACTGCCAGCCTAGAGAGAGTGTCTGGCCCCAGGGACAGCTCGCTGGGCCAGAGAGACTTGAGGTGAGAGCAAAGAGCCCTCAAGGGCCCAAACTGCAAGCCCAGGGAGATTGACTGGCCCCTGGGGCTGCCTGCTGCAATCAGAGACCCTGGAGCTGGTGGGCAAAGGGCCCTCAAGACCCAAACTGCAAGCCCAGGACGAGTGGCTGGCCCCTGGGGCAACCTGCTGTGGTCAGAGACTTTGTAGCTGAAGTGCAGTGCCCAGCTTGCTGTTGTCAGAGCCACTAAAGGTGGATGACAAGGGGCCCCCAGGAGCCCATAAAGCAAGGCCAGAAAGGGTGGCTGCAAACCCAGAGACAATGGCTGGCCCCTGGGTCAGCCTGCTGTTGTAACAGACCCTGCAACTGGAGGGCAAGGGGCCCTCAAGAGCCCAAACTACAAGGCTACTTAGACTGGCTGGCCCCTGGGTCAACCTGCTGGGGTCAGGGACCCTGCAGCTGAAGGGCAAATGGCCCTCAGGAGCCCAAATTGCAAGCCCAGGGAGAGTGGTTGGCCCCTGGGGCAGCTCACTGGGTCAGAGAGCCTTGAGGTAGAAGGCAATGGGCACTCAAGAGCCTGATATGCATGCCCAGGGAGCGTCTCTGGCCCCAAGGACAACTTGCTGGGGGTCAGAGGCCCTGTAGGTGGAAGGCAAGGGGCCCTCAAGAGTCCAAACTGCAACCCTGGGAGAGTGGCTGGCCCCTAGGGCAAACTGCTGGGCTCATATACCCGGCAGCTGAAGGCCAAGGGGCCCTCAAGGGCCCCAACTGCAAGCCTAGGAAGAGTGGCTGGCCCCAGGGAGAGCTCGCGGGGCCAAAGAGCCTTGAGGTGAGGGCAAGGGGCACTCAAGAGCCCAGACTGCAAGCCCAGGGAGAGAAGCAGGCCCTTGGGGCAACCCGTTGGGGTCACAGACCCTGCAGCTGGAGGGCAAGGAGCCCTCAAGGGCCCAAACTGCAACCCTGGGAGAGTGGCTGGCCCCTGGTGCAACCTGCCAGGGTCAGAGACCCTGCAGCTGAAGGGCAAGGGACCCTCAAGGGCCCAAACTGCAACCCAGGGAGAGTTGCTGGCCCTTGGGGCAGCTTGCTGGGGTCAAAGACCCTGCAGTTGGAGAGAAAGGGTCCCTCAAGAGCCCAAACTGCATCCCTGGACGAGTGGCTTGCCCCTGGGGCAGCTTGCTGAGGTCAGAGGCCCTGTATTCGGAAAGCAAAGGGCACTCAAGAGCCCAAATTGCTGGCTCTGGGACAGTGGCTGGCCCCTGGGGCAACCTGCTGGGGTCACAGACCCTTCAGCTGGAGGAAAAGGGGCCCTCAAGAACCCAAACTGCCACCCAGGGACAGTAGCTGGCCCCTGGGGCAGCCTGCTGGGGTCACAGACCCTTCAGCTGGAGGACAAGGGGCCCTCAAGAGCCCAAACTGCCACCCAGGGACAGTAGCTGGCCCCTGGGGCAGCCTGCTGGGGTCACAGACCCTTCAGCTGGAGGACAAGGGGCCCTCAAGAGCCCAAACTGCCACCCAGGGACAGTAGCTGGCCCCTGGGGCAGCCTGCTGGGGTCACAGACCCTTCAGCTGGAGGACAAGGGGCCCTCAAGAGCCCAAACTGCCACCCAGGGACAGTAGCTGGCCCCTGGGGCAGCCTGCTGGGGTCACAGACCCTTCAGCTGGAGGACAAGGGGCCCTCAAGAGCCCAAACTGCCACCCAGGGACAGTAGCTGGCCCCTGGGGCAGCCTGCTGGGGTCACAGACCCTTCAGCTGGAGGACAAGGGGCCCTCAAGAGCCCAAACTGCCACCCAGGGACAGTAGCTGGCCCCTGGGGCAGCCTGCTGGGGTCACAGACCCTTCAGCTGGAGGACAAGGGGCCCTCAAGAGCCCAAACTGCCACCCAGGGACAGTAGCTGGCCCCTGGGGCAGCCTGCTGGGGTCACAGACCCTTCAGCTGGAGGACAAGGGGCCCTCAAGAGCCCAAACTGCCACCCAGGGACAGTAGCTGGCCCCTGGGGCAGCCTGCTGGGGTCACAGACCCTTCAGCTGGAGGACAAGGGGCCCTCAAGAGCCCAAACTGCCACCCAGGGACAGTAGCTGGCCCCTGGGGCAGCCCTACTGGGGTCACAGACCCTTCAGCTGGAGGACAAGGGGCCCTCAAGAGCCCAAACTGCCACCCAGGGACAGTAGCTGGCCCCTGGGGCAGCCTGCTGGGGTCACAGACCCTTCAGCTGGAGGACAAGGGGCCCTCAAGAGCCCAAACTGCCACCCAGGGACAGTAGCTGGCCCCTGGGGCAGCCTGCTGGGGTCACAGACCCTTCAGCTGGAGGACAAGGGGCCCTCAAGAGCCCAAACTGCCACCCAGGGACAGTAGCTGGCCCCTGGGGCAGCCTGCTGGGGTCACAGACCCTTCAGCTGGAGGACAAGGGGCCCTCAAGAGCCCAAACTGCCACCCAGGGACAGTAGCTGGCCCCTGGGGCAGCCTGCTGGGGTCACAGACCCTTCAGCTGGAGGACAAGGGGCCCTCAAGAGCCCAAACTGCCACCCAGGGACAGTAGCTGGCCCCTGGGGCAGCCTGCTGGGGTCACAGACCCTTCAGCTGGAGGACAAGGGGCCCTCAAGAGCCCAAACTGCCACCCAGGGACAGTAGCTGGCCCCTGGGGCAGCCTGCTGGGGTCACAGACCCTTCAGCTGGAGGACAAGGGGCCCTCAAGAGCCCAAACTGCCACCCAGGGACAGTAGCTGGCCCCTGGGGCAGCCTGCTGGGGTCACAGACCCTTCAGCTGGAGGACAAGGGGCCCTCAAGAGCCCAAACTGCCACCCAGGGACAGTAGCTGGCCCCTGGGGCAGCCTGCTGGGGTCACAGACCCTTCAGCTGGAGGACAAGGGGCCCTCAAGAGCCCAAACTGCCACCCAGGGACAGTAGCTGGCCCCTGGGGCAGCCTGCTGGGGTCACAGACCCTTCAGCTGGAGGACAAGGGGCCCTCAAGAGCCCAAACTGCCACCCAGGGACAGTAGCTGGCCCCTGGGGCAGCCTGCTGGGGTCACAGACCCTTCAGCTGGAGGACAAGGGGCCCTCAAGAGCCCAAACTGCCACCCAGGGACAGTAGCTGGCCCCTGGGGCAGCCTGCTGGGGTCACAGACCCTTCAGCTGGAGGACAAGGGGCCCTCAAGAGCCCAAACTGCCACCCAGGGACAGTAGCTGGCCCCTGGGGCAGCCTGCTGGGGTCACAGACCCTTCAGCTGGAGGACAAGGGGCCCTCAAGAGCCCAAACTGCCACCCAGGGACAGTAGCTGGCCCCTGGGGCAGCCTGCTGGGGTCACAGACCCTTCAGCTGGAGGACAAGGGGCCCTCAAGAGCCCAAACTGCCACCCAGGGACAGTAGCTGGCCCCTGGGGCAGCCTGCTGGGGTCACAGACCCTTCAGCTGGAGGACAAGGGGCCCTCAAGAGCCCAAACTGCCACCCAGGGACAGTAGCTGGCCCCTGGGGCAGCCTGCTGGGGTCACAGACCCTTCAGCTGGAGGACAAGGGGCCCTCAAGAGCCCAAACTGCCACCCAGGGACAGTAGCTGGCCCCTGGGGCAGCCTGCTGGGGTCACAGACCCTTCAGCTGGAGGACAAGGGGCCCTCAAGAGCCCAAACTGCCACCCAGGGACAGTAGCTGGCCCCTGGGGCAGCCTGCTGGGGTCACAGACCCTTCAGCTGGAGGACAAGGGGCCCTCAAGAGCCCAAACTGCCACCCAGGGACAGTAGCTGGCCCCTGGGGCAGCCTGCTGGGGTCACAGACCCTTCAGCTGGAGGACAAGGGGCCCTCAAGAGCCCAAACTGCCACCCAGGGACAGTAGCTGGCCCCTGGGGCAGCCTGCTGGGGTCACAGACCCTTCAGCTGGAGGACAAGGGGCCCTCAAGAGCCCAAACTGCCACCCAGGGACAGTAGCTGGCCCCTGGGGCAGCCTGCTGGGGTCACAGACCCTTCAGCTGGAGGACAAGGGGCCCTCAAGAGCCCAAACTGCCACCCAGGGACAGTAGCTGGCCCCTGGGGCAGCCTACTGGGGTCACAGACCCTTCAGCTGGAGGACAAGGGGCCCTCAAGAGCCCAAACTGCCACCCAGGGACAGTAGCTGGCCCCTGGGGCAGCCTGCTGGGGTCACAGACCCTTCAGCTGGAGGACAAGGGGCCCTCAAGAGCCCAAACTGCCACCCAGGGACAGTAGCTGGCCCCTGGGGCAGCCTGCTGGGGTCACAGACCCTTCAGCTGGAGGACAAGGGGCCCTCAAGAGCCCAAACTGCCACCCAGGGACAGTAGCTGGCCCCTGGGGCAGCCTGCTGGGGTCACAGACCCTTCAGCTGGAGGACAAGGGGCCCTCAAGAGCCCAAACTGCCACCCAGGGACAGTAGCTGGCCCCTGGGGCAGCCTGCTGGGGTCACAGACCCTTCAGCTGGAGGACAAGGGGCCCTCAAGAGCCCAAACTGCCACCCAGGGACAGTAGCTGGCCCCTGGGGCAGCCTGCTGGGGTCACAGACCCTTCAGCTGGAGGACAAGGGGCCCTCAAGAGCCCAAACTGCCACCCAGGGACAGTAGCTGGCCCCTGGGGCAGCCTGCTGGGGTCACAGACCCTTCAGCTGGAGGACAAGGGGCCCTCAAGAGCCCAAACTGCCACCCAGGGACAGTAGCTGGCCCCTGGGGCAGCCTGCTGGGGTCACAGACCCTTCAGCTGGAGGACAAGGGGCCCTCAAGAGCCCAAACTGCCACCCAGGGACAGTAGCTGGCCCCTGGGGCAGCCTGCTGGGGTCACAGACCCTTCAGCTGGAGGACAAGGGGCCCTCAAGAGCCCAAACTGCCACCCAGGGACAGTAGCTGGCCCCTGGGGCAGCCTGCTGGGGTCACAGACCCTTCAGCTGGAGGACAAGGGGCCCTCAAGAGCCCAAACTGCCACCCAGGACAGTAGCTGGCCCCTGGGGCAGCCTGCTGGGGTCACAGACCCTTCAGCTAGGAGGACAAGGGGCCCTCAAGAGCCCAAACTGCCACCCAGGGACAGTAGCTGGCCCCTGGGGCAGCCTGCTGGGGTCACAGACCCTTCAGCTGGAGGACAAGGGGCCCTCAAGAGCCCAAACTGCCACCCAGGGACAGTAGCTGGCCCCTGGGGCAGCCCACTGGGGTCACAGACCCTTCAGCTGGAGGACAAGGGGCCCTCAAGAGCCCAAACTGCCACCCAGGGAAAGTAGCTGGCCCCTGGGGCAGCCTGCTGGGGTCACAGACCCTTCAGCTGGAGGACAAGGGGCCCTCAAGAGCCCAAACTGCCACCCAGGGACAGTAGCTGGCCCCTGGGGCAGCCACTGGGGTCACAGACCCTTCAGCTGGAGGACAAGGGGCCCTCAAGAGCCCAAACTGCCACCCAGGGACAGTAGCTGGCCCCTGGGGCAGCCTGCTGGGGTCACAGACCCTTCAGCTGGAGGACAAGGGGCCCTCAAGAGCCCAAACTGCCACCCAGGGACAGTAGCTGGCCCCTGGGGCAGCCTGCTGGGGTCACAGACCCTTCAGCTGGAGGACAAGGGGCCCTCAAGAGCCCAAACTGCCACCCAGGGACAGTAGCTGGCCCCTGGGGCAGCCTGCTGGGGTCACAGACCCTTCAGCTGGAGGACAAGGGGCCCTCAAGAGCCCAAACTGCCACCCAGGGACAGTAGCTGGCCCCTGGGGCAGCCTGCTGGGGTCACAGACCCTTCAGCTGGAGGACAAGGGGCCCTCAAGAGCCCAAACTGCCACCCAGGGACAGTAGCTGGCCCCTGGGGCAGCCTGCTGGGGTCACAGACCCTTCAGCTGGAGGACAAGGGGCCCTCAAGAGCCCAAACTGCCACCCAGGGACAGTAGCTGGCCCCTGGGGCAGCCTGCTGGGGTCACAGACCCTTCAGCTGGAGGACAAGGGGCCCTCAAGAGCCCAAACTGCCACCCAGGGACAGTAGCTGGCCCCTGGGGCAGCCTGCTGGGGTCACAGACCCTTCAGCTGGAGGACAAGGGGCCCTCAAGAGCCCAAACTGCCACCCAGGGACAGTAGCTGGCCCCTGGGGCAGCCTGCTGGGGTCACAGACCCTTCAGCTGGAGGACAAGGGGCCCTCAAGAGCCCAAACTGCCACCCAGGGACAGTAGCTGGCCCCTGGGGCAGCCTGCTGGGGTCACAGACCCTTCAGCTGGAGGACAAGGGGCCCTCAAGAGCCCAAACTGCCACCCAGGGACAGTAGCTGGCCCCTGGGGCAGCCTGCTGGGGTCACAGACCCTTCAGCTGGAGGACAAGGGGCCCTCAAGAGCCCAAACTGCCACCCAGGGACAGTAGCTGGCCCCTGGGGCAGCCTGCTGGGGTCACAGACCCTTCAGCTGGAGGACAAGGGGCCCTCAAGAGCCCAAACTGCCACCCAGGGACAGTAGCTGGCCCCTGGGGCAGCCTGCTGGGGTCACAGACCCTTCAGCTGGAGGACAAGGGGCCCTCAAGAGCCCAAACTGCCACCCAGGGACAGTAGCTGGCCCCTGGGGCAGCCTGCTGGGGTCACAGACCCTTCAGCTGGAGGACAAGGGGCCCTCAAGAGCCCAAACTGCCACCCAGGGACAGTAGCTGGCCCCTGGGGCAGCCTGCTGGGGTCACAGACCCTTCAGCTGGAGGACAAGGGGCCCTCAAGAGCCCAAACTGCCACCCAGGGACAGTAGCTGGCCCCTGGGGCAGCCTGCTGGGGTCACAGACCCTTCAGCTGGAGGACAAGGGGCCCTCAAGAGCCCAAACTGCCACCCAGGGACAGTAGCTGGCCCCTGGGGCAGCCTGCTGGGGTC
>NC_079447.1:33337340-33433900 GCF_903798145.1 Danio aesculapii | reverse complement strand
TGTCCTCCAACTGAAGGGTCTGTGACCCCAGCAGGCTGCCCCAGGGGCCAGCTACTGTCCCTGGGTGGCAGTTTGGGCTCTTGAGGGCCCCTTGTCCTCCAGCTGAAGGGTCTGTGACCCCAGCAGGCTGCCCCAGGGGCCAGCTACTGTCCCTGGGTGGCAGTTGGGCTCTTGAGGGCCCCTTGTCCTCCAGCTGAAGGGTCTGTGACCCCAGCAGGCTGCCCCAGGGGCCAGCTACTGTCCCTGGGTGGCAGTTTGGGCTCTTGAGGGCCCCTTGTCCTCCAGCTGAAGGGTCTGTGACCCCAGCAGGCTGCCCCAGGGGCCAGCTACTGTCCCTGGGTGGCAGTTTGGGCTCTTGAGGGCCCCTTGTCCTCCAGCTGAAGGGTCTGTGACCCCAGCAGGCTGCCCCAGGGGCCAGCTACTGTCCCTGGGTGGCAGTTTGGGCTCTTGAGGGCCCCTTGTCCTCCAGCTGAAGGGTCTGTGACCCCAGCAGGCTGCCCCAGGGGCCAGCTACTGTCCCTGGGTGGCAGTTTGGGCTCTTGAGGGCCCCTTGTCCTCCAGCTGAAGGGTCTGTGACCCCAGCAGGCTGCCCCAGGGGCCAGCTACTGTCCCTGGGTGGCAGTTTGGGCTCTTGAGGGCCCCTTGTCCTCCAGCTGAAGGGTCTGTGACCCCAGCAGGCTGCCCCAGGGGCCAGCTACTGTCCCTGGGTGGCAGTTTGGGCTCTTGAGGGCCCCTTGTCCTCCAGCTGAAGGGTCTGTGACCCCAGCAGGCTGCCCCAGGGGCCAGCTACTGTCCCTGGGTGGCAGTTTGGGCTCTTGAGGGCCCCTTGTCCTCCAGCTGAAGGGTCTGTGACCCCAGCAGGCTGCCCCAGGGGCCAGCTACTGTCCCTGGGTGGCAGTTTGGGCTCTTGAGGGCCCCTTGTCCTCCAGCTGAAGGGTCTGTGACCCCAGCAGGCTGCCCCAGGGGCCAGCTACTGTCCCTGGGTGGCAGTTTGGGCTCTTGAGGGCCCCTTGTCCTCCAGCTGAAGGGTCTGTGACCCCAGCAGGCTGCCCCAGGGGCCAGCTACTGTCCCTGGGTGGCAGTTTGGGCTCTGAGGGCCCCTTGTCCTCCAGCTGAAGGGTCTGTGACCCCAGCAGGCTGCCCCAGGGGCCAGCTACTGTCCCTGGGTGGCAGTTTGGGCTCTTGAGGGCCCCTTGTCCTCCAGCTGAAGGGTCTGTGACCCCAGCAGGCTGCCCCAGGGGCCAGCTACTGTCCCTGGGTGGCAGTTTGGGCTCTTGAGGGCCCCTTGTCCTCCAGCTGAAGGGTCTGTGACCCCAGCAGGCTGCCCCAGGGGCCAGCTACTGTCCCTGGGTGGCAGTTTGGGCTCTTGAGGGCCCCTTGTCCTCCAGCTGAAGGGTCTGTGACCCCAGCAGGCTGCCCCAGGGGCCAGCTACTGTCCCTGGGTGGCAGTTTGGGCTCTTGAGGGCCCCTTGTCCTCCAGCTGAAGGGTCTGTGACCCCAGCAGGCTGCCCCAGGGGCCAGCTACTGTCCCTGGGTGGCAGTTTGGGCTCTTGAGGGCCCCTTGTCCTCCAGCTGAAGGGTCTGTGACCCCAGCAGGCTGCCCCAGGGGCCAGCTACTGTCCCTGGGTGGCAGTTTGGGCTCTTGAGGGCCCCTTGTCCTCCAGCTGAAGGGTCTGTGACCCCAGCAGGCTGCCCCAGGGGCCAGCTACTGTCCCTGGGTGGCAGTTTGGGCTCTTGAGGGCCCCTTGTCCTCCAGCTGAAGGGTCTGTGACCCCAGCAGGCTGCCCCAGGGGCCAGCTACTGTCCCTGGGTGGCAGTTTGGGCTCTTGAGGGCCCCTTGTCCTCCAGCTGAAGGGTCTGTGACCCCAGCAGGGCTGCCCCAGGGGCCAGCTACTGTCCCTGGGTGGCAGTTTGGGCTCTTGAGGGCCCCTTGTCCTCCAGCTGAAGGGTCTGTGACCCCAGCAGGCTGCCCCAGGGGCCAGCTACTGTCCCTGGGTGGCAGTTTGGGCTCTTGAGGGCCCCTTGTCCTCCAGCTGAAGGGTCTGTGACCCCAGCAGGCTGCCCCAGGGGCCAGCTACTGTCCCTGGGTGGCAGTTTGGGCTCTTGAGGGCCCCTTGTCCTCCAGCTGAAGGGTCTGTGACCCCAGCAGGCTGCCCCAGGGGCCAGCTACTGTCCCTGGGTGGCAGTTTGGGCTCTTGAGGGCCCCTTGTCCTCCAGCTGAAGGGTCTGTGACCCCAGCAGGCTGCCCCAGGGGCCAGCTACTGTCCCTGGGTGGCAGTTTGGGCTCTTGAGGGCCCCTTGTCCTCCAGCTGAAGGGTCTGTGACCCCAGCAGGCTGCCCCAGGGGCCAGCTACTGTCCCTGGGTGGCAGTTTGGGCTCTTGAGGGCCCCTTGTCCTCCAGCTGAAGGGTCTGTGACCCCAGCAGGCTGCCCCAGGGGCCAGCTACTGTCCCTGGGTGGCAGTTTGGGCTCTTGAGGGCCCCTTGTCCTCCAGCTGAAGGGTCTGTGACCCCAGCAGGCTGCCCCAGGGGCCAGCTACTGTCCCTGGGTGGCAGTTTGGGCTCTTGAGGGCCCCTTGTCCTCCAGCTGAAGGGTCTGTGACCCCAGCAGGCTGCCCCAGGGGCCAGCTACTGTCCCTGGGTGGCAGTTTGGGCTCTTGGAGGGCCCCTTGTCCTCCAGCTGAAGGGTCTGTGACCCCAGCAGGCTGCCCCAGGGGCCAGCTACTGTCCCTGGGTGGCAGTTTGGGCTCTTGAGGGCCCCTTGTCCTCCAGCTGAAGGGTCTGTGACCCCAGCAGGCTGCCCCAGGGGCCAGCTACTGTCCCTGGGTGGCAGTTTGGGCTCTTGAGGGCCCCTTGTCCTCCAGCTGAAGGGTCTGTGACCCCAGCAGGCTGCCCCAGGGGCCAGCTACTGTCCCTGGGTGGCAGTTTGGGCTCTTGAGGGCCCCTTGTCCTCCAGCTGAAGGGTCTGTGACCCCAGCAGGCTGCCCCAGGGGCCAGCTACTGTCCCTGGGTGGCAGTTTGGGCTCTTGAGGGCCCCTTGTCCTCCAGCTGAAGGGTCTGTGACCCCAGCAGGCTGCCCCAGGGGCCAGCTACTGTCCCTGGGTGGCAGTTTGGGCTCTTGAGGGCCCCTTGTCCTCCAGCTGAAGGGTCTGTGACCCCAGCAGGCTGCCCCAGGGGCCAGCTACTGTCCCTGGGTGGCAGTTTGGGCTCTTGAGGGCCCCTTGTCCTCCAGCTGAAGGGTCTGTGACCCCAGCAGGCTGCCCCAGGGGCCAGCTACTGTCCCTGGGTGGCAGTTTGGGCTCTTGAGGGCCCCTTGTCCTCCAGCTGAAGGGTCTGTGACCCCAGCAGGCTGCCCCAGGGGCCAGCTACTGTCCCTGGGTGGCAGTTTGGGCTCTTGAGGGCCCCTTGTCCTCCAGCTGAAGGGTCTGTGACCCCAGCAGGCTGCCCCAGGGGCCAGCTACTGTCCCTGGGTGGCAGTTTGGGCTCTTGAGGGCCCCTTGTCCTCCAGCTGAAGGGTCTGTGACCCCAGCAGGCTGCCCCAGGGGCCAGCTACTGTCCCTGGGTGGCAGTTTGGGCTCTTGAGGGCCCCTTGTCCTCCAGCTGAAGGGTCTGTGACCCCAGCAGGCTGCCCCAGGGGCCAGCTACTGTCCCTGGGTGGCAGTTTGGGCTCTTGAGGGCCCCTTGTCCTCCAGCTGAAGGGTCTGTGACCCCAGCAGGCTGCCCCAGGGGCCAGCTACTGTCCCTGGGTGGCAGTTTGGGCTCTTGAGGGCCCCTTGTCCTCCAGCTGAAGGGTCTGTGACCCCAGCAGGCTGCCCCAGGGGCCAGCTACTGTCCCTGGGTGGCAGTTTGGGCTCTTGAGGGCCCCTTGTCCTCCAGCTGAAGGGTCTGTGACCCCAGCAGGCTGCCCCAGGGGCCAGCTACTGTCCCTGGGTGGCAGTTTGGGCTCTTGAGGGCCCCTTGTCCTCCAGCTGAAGGGTCTGTGACCCCAGCAGGCTGCCCCAGGGGCCAGCTACTGTCCCTGGGTGGCAGTTTGGGCTCTTGAGGGCCCCTTGTCCTCCAGCTGAAGGGTCTGTGACCCCAGCAGGCTGCCCCAGGGGCCAGCTACTGTCCCTGGGTGGCAGTTTGGGCTCTTGAGGGCCCCTTGTCCTCCAGCTGAAGGGTCTGTGACCCCAGCAGGCTGCCCCAGGGGCCAGCTACTGTCCCTGGGTGGCAGTTTGGGCTCTTGAGGGCCCCTTGTCCTCCAGCTGAAGGGTCTGTGACCCCAGCAGGCTGCCCCAGGGGCCAGCTACTGTCCCTGGGTGGCAGTTTGGGCTCTTGAGGGCCCCTTGTCCTCCAGCTGAAGGGTCTGTGACCCCAGCAGGCTGCCCCAGGGGCCAGCTACTGTCCCTGGGTGGCAGTTTGGGCTCTTGAGGGCCCCTTGTCCTCCAGCTGAAGGGTCTGTGACCCCAGCAGGCTGCCCCAGGGGCCAGCTACTGTCCCTGGGTGGCAGTTTGGGCTCTTGAGGGCCCCTTGTCCTCCAGCTGAAGGGTCTGTGACCCCAGCAGGCTGCCCCAGGGGCCAGCTACTGTCCCTGGGTGGCAGTTTGGGCTCTTGAGGGCCCCTTGTCCTCCAGCTGAAGGGTCTGTGACCCCAGCAGGCTGCCCCAGGGGCCAGCTACTGTCCCTGGGTGGCAGTTTGGGCTCTTGAGGGCCCCTTGTCCTCCAGCTGAAGGGTCTGTGACCCCAGCAGGCTGCCCCAGGGGCCAGCTACTGTCCCTGGGTGGCAGTTTGGGCTCTTGAGGGCCCCTTGTCCTCCAGCTGAAGGGTCTGTGACCCCAGCAGGCTGCCCCAGGGGCCAGCTACTGTCCCTGGGTGGCAGTTTGGGCTCTTGAGGGCCCCTTGTCCTCCAGCTGAAGGGTCTGTGACCCCAGCAGGCTGCCCCAGGGGCCAGCTACTGTCCCTGGGTGGCAGTTTGGGCTCTTGAGGGCCCCTTGTCCTCCAGCTGAAGGGTCTGTGACCCCAGCAGGCTGCCCCAGGGGCCAGCTACTGTCCCTGGGTGGCAGTTTGGGCTCTTGGAGGGCCCCTTGTCCTCCAGCTGAAGGGTCTGTGACCCCAGCAGGCTGCCCCAGGGGCCAGCTACTGTCCCTGGGTGGCAGTTTGGGCTCTTGAGGGCCCCTTGTCCTCCAGCTGAAGGGTCTGTGACCCCAGCAGGCTGCCCCAGGGGCCAGCTACTGTCCCTGGGTGGCAGTTTGGGCTCTTGAGGGCCCCTTGTCCTCCAGCTGAAGGGTCTGTGACCCCAGCAGGCTGCCCCAGGGGCCAGCTACTGTCCCTGGGTGGCAGTTTGGGCTCTTGAGGGCCCCTTGTCCTCCAGCTGAAGGGTCTGTGACCCCAGCAGGCTGCCCCAGGGGCCAGCTACTGTCCCTGGGTGGCAGTTTGGGCTCTTGAGGGCCCCTTGTCCTCCAGCTGAAGGGTCTGTGACCCCAGCAGGCTGCCCCAGGGGCCAGCTACTGTCCCTGGGTGGCAGTTTGGGCTCTTGAGGGCCCCTTGTCCTCCAGCTGAAGGGTCTGTGACCCCAGTGGGCTGCCCCAGGGGCCAGCTACTGTCCCTGGGTGGCAGTTTGGGCTCTTGAGGGCCCCTTGTCCTCCAGCTGAAGGGTCTGTGACCCCAGCAGGCTGCCCCAGGGGCCAGCTACTGTCCCTGGGTGGCAGTTTGGGCTCTTGAGGGCCCCTTGTCCTCCAGCTGAAGGGTCTGTGACCCCAGCAGGCTGCCCCAGGGGCCAGCTACTGTCCCTGGGTGGCAGTTTGGGCTCTTGAGGGCCCCTTGTCCTCCAGCTGAAGGGTCTGTGACCCCAGCAGGCTGCCCCAGGGGCCAGCTACTGTCCCTGGGTGGCAGTTTGGGCTCTTGAGGGCCCCTTGTCCTCCAGCTGAAGGGTCTGTGACCCCAGCAGGCTGCCCCAGGGGCCAGCTACTGTCCCTGGGTGGCAGTTTGGGCTCTTGAGGGCCCCTTGTCCTCCAGCTGAAGGGTCTGTGACCCCAGCAGGCTGCCCCAGGGGCCAGCTACTGTCCCTGGGTGGCAGTTTGGGCTCTTGAGGGCCCCTTGTCCTCCAGCTGAAGGGTCTGTGACCCCAGCAGGCTGCCCCAGGGGCCAGCTACTGTCCCTGGGTGGCAGTTTGGGCTCTTGGAGGGCCCCTTGTCCTCCAGCTGAAGGGTCTGTGACCCCAGCAGGCTGCCCCAGGGGCCAGCTACTGTCCCTGGGTGGCAGTTTGGGCTCTTGAGGGCCCCTTGTCCTCCAGCTGAAGGGTCTGTGACCCCAGCAGGCTGCCCCAGGGGCCAGCTACTGTCCCTGGGTGGCAGTTTGGGCTCTTGAGGGCCCCTTGTCCTCCAGCTGAAGGGTCTGTGACCCCAGCAGGCTGCCCCAGGGGCCAGCTACTGTCCCTGGGTGGCAGTTTGGGCTCTGGAGGGCCCCTTGTCCTCCAGCTGAAGGGTCTGTGACCCCAGCAGGCTGCCCCAGGGGCCAGCTACTGTCCCTGGGTGGCAGTTTGGGCTCTTGAGGGCCCCTTGTCCTCCAGCTGAAGGGTCTGTGACCCAGCAGGCTGCCCCAGGGGCCAGCTACTGTCCCTGGGTGGCAGTTTGGGCTCTTGAGGGCCCCTTGTCCTCCAGCTGAAGGGTCTGTGACCCCAGCAGGCTGCCCCAGGGGCCAGCTACTGTCCCTGGGTGGCAGTTTGGGCTCTTGAGGGCCCCTTGTCCTCCAGCTGAAGGGTCTGTGACCCCAGCAGGCTGCCCCAGGGGCCAGCTACTGTCCCTGGGTGGCAGTTTGGGCTCTTGAGGGCCCCTTGTCCTCCAGCTGAAGGGTCTGTGACCCCAGCAGGCTGCCCCAGGGGCCAGCTACTGTCCCTGGGTGGCAGTTTGGGCTCTTGAGGGCCCCTTGTCCTCCAGCTGAAGGGTCTGTGACCCCAGCAGGCTGCCCCAGGGGCCAGCTACTGTCCCTGGGTGGCAGTTTGGGCTCTTGAGGGCCCCTTGTCCTCCAGCTGAAGGGTCTGTGACCCCAGTGGGCTGCCCCAGGGGCCAGCTACTGTCCCTGGGTGGCAGTTTGGGCTCTTGAGGGCCCCTTGTCCTCCAGCTGAAGGGTCTGTGACCCCAGCAGGCTGCCCCAGGGGCCAGCTACTGTCCCTGGGTGGCAGTTTGGGCTCTTGAGGGCCCCTTGTCCTCCAGCTGAAGGGTCTGTGACCCCAGCAGGCTGCCCCAGGGGCCAGCTACTGTCCCTGGGTGGCAGTTTGGGCTCTTGAGGGCCCCTTGTCCTCCAGCTGAAGGGTCTGTGACCCCAGCAGGCTGCCCCAGGGGCCAGCTACTGTCCCTGGGTGGCAGTTTGGGCTCTTGAGGGGCCCCTTGTCCTCCAGCTGAAGGGTCTGTGACCCCAGCAGGCTGCCCCAGGGGCCAGCTACTGTCCCTGGGTGGCAGTTTGGGCTCTTGAGGGCCCCTTGTCCTCCAGCTGAAGGGTCTGTGACCCCAGCAGGCTGCCCCAGGGGCCAGCTACTGTCCCTGGGTGGCAGTTTGGGCTCTTGAGGGCCCCTTGTCCTCCAGCTGAAGGGTCTGTGACCCCAGCAGGCTGCCCCAGGGGCCAGCTACTGTCCCTGGGTGGCAGTTTGGGCTCTTGAGGGCCCCTTGTCCTCCAGCTGAAGGGTCTGTGACCCCAGCAGGCTGCCCCAGGGGCCAGCTACTGTCCCTAGGTGGCAGTTTGGGCTCTTGAGGGGCCCTTGTCCTCCAGCTGAAGGGTCTGTGACCCCAGCAGGCTGCCCCAGGGGCCAGTGTGTGCGTGCACGTGTGCGAGCATATGTGTCCATGCCTGGGTACTCATTTGGACATTAAGTACATTCGTGCTTGCACATGTCCAGATGTATCCCCTTTTCCGCTTCTAACTCTCCTAACCTCTTCAAAGCTCCGACCCCCGCAGGGGTCTCCCAGAGCTCTAACTCCCGCAGGAGTCCCCCCCCCCCCATTTCCCTCCATCCCCTAAACAGCCCTCCCAAGCCACTTCTAGTCTCTTCATAAACTCCTTAATTCCCCCAACCACCCCCTTAGTCCACAATTTCCCTATATTCCTTACCCTTCCAAGCACGTCCTGTGCCTTTTCCACACCCTTTCCTACTCCAAGACAGCTGGAGGCTCAGCCCCTCTGCTCCTCATAACACCCAGTCCCCACTAAAGCCCATTCCAGCCCTTCCTGCCGGGGTTCCTACAAGAGCCTCCCTGCTCCCTCATCTTGCCATGTTATTTCCAGCTCCCTTATATAGCTCCAGTCTCCTTACATACATAGCCCTCCCTATGCAAGGCCCCCTGCAAGAACCTCTCTTTTCACGTTATATCCAGCAGCCGGATATAGCTCCATTTTCTTGCTTTTTCTGGGTTTTTTTCTTAAAAATACGCGGCTGCTGTCCCGAGCGATTAATTACTGCATTTTGGGGAGTTCTGAGATCCACCGAGCTCAGGCTCCCCTCTCGCTCTGCAAACGGGAGGAAGCCCCGGGCTCGAGGATCCCTTGAGCTCGGGGCTCTCTCCCGGGACAGCATGCCAAACAAGCTATTGATGAATCATCTGCAAAGTGTGAACTCTTGAAATGAAATTATTTCATCATTTATCAGGGCTGGTAAAAGACCACAAACAAGCAGAATGTCACTATGCAGAAGCAGACTGGCAGGTGGACTAGGTCTACCCAACTTTACAAGTTACTATTGGGCGGCTAATGTTAATAAAATAATATCTTGGTTCACCTCTCCCCAAACTGGTTGGTGTCAAATGGAGTCAGCCTCTTGTTCCTCTTCATTGATAGCTTTGGCCTGTAATACCTTACCCTTTTGCCCAGGAAGCTTTACCACCAACCCTGTGGTCGTCGGAACTCTAAAAATCTGGGCGCAAATAAGACGCAACTTTGGCTTGCTCACCCTTCCATTATCAACCCCTATTTGCAATAATCATTTGTTTATACCAGCTTAAAGTGACTCAAATTTTATCAGCTTAGAGAAAAGGGAATACGAGAGTTAGGAGACTTGTCTACTGAAGATTTATTTGCAAGCGCCAACCAGCTGATTTCTAGATTTAGTTTAAACTGATCAGACTTTTTTCGATACTTCCAACAACGCAACTTTGCAAGAACACACACACAACTTCATTCCCACATATCCCAACGCCTAGCGGGATAGACTGATCATTAAAGCCAAAACCTTGACAAGAGGCCGTATTTCATATTTATATAATTTACTCTCTCCAACTAACGAATCTGTCCTAAACAATATTTTATCAACAGATAATGCACAACAGTTGCATCCAAAGAGGTCCAATTCGGAAAAGCCCTCATTGCCTGGGTCTTATTTTTGACACTTTTTTGGTTTTGACACATCGGACTATGTGTACAGACTTTTAAAAATAAAGCAGCAGAACTTTTAGATTTAAGATTTTTATAGAAACTAGGAAAAAATAAGAAAGGCATTTTTGTAGTGCACTGAACAAATTAAATGACAAATAAACAAAAATACATAAATACATTTTTAAAAATCCCATTATCCAAACACTTATGTGTTATAATGCATATAACGCATTAGTACTGTTATAGCTGAATGTGTAATAAAGTTCACATAGTTCCAAACCTTTATGAGGTTTTTTCTACAGCTAAACACAAAAGATGATATTTTGAAGAAAGCTGTAAACCTGTAACCATTGATTTACATAGTAGGAAAAACAAATACTACTGTAGCCAATTGTTACAGGTTTCCTGGTTTCTTTAAAATATATATTGTGTTCAACAGAAGAAATAAATTATACAAATGAAGGAAGAGTAATTGATCATGATGACAACAAAATTTTTGTGTGAACTATCCTTTTAACTGTTACAATGATCAAAACAGAGCTAAAATAAGTTAATCTTTGAAAACCAAAACTACTTACACATGCAATGATATTATTTTTACATTTATATTTGAGCAGCTTAAAAACTTCAAAACTTTTCATTGTTATTTCTTTAGGATCAATACTGTAATTATGTTTGCTTTAAATCTATTGTATAAATTTTATATAAATGAATGTACTGTGGCTGAAGTGACGATTGCAGAGATTACATTGTTTCATTATTACATCGCTATGATTAAGTGCTGTCATTTTTGTTGTCCAGTGTCTTATAGAGTGGATGAACTATGACATCAATTTGTATGCAAAAACCCGGAAGCGTGTTAGCATTTTAGCAGTTCCGGTTCCCTCGTCCCAAAGTCAATGGGTTTTTTCAATAAACCCATGTGGTTTCAATAAACCAAAAGCATTTCAGTAAAATCGTTTAAATAAGGTCCGTGGCTAACACAAACTCAAGATACTTTCACATTTTATTCTATGACATAAAACACATCAGTTACATCACACTCTTGATTTTTTAAATCGGTTACACTTCTTTAAAAAGACGGTTGCTATCAAGTTGCTAAATGGGACAACAGGCGGTGATTCGCTCAGCAGTCCGACGTAGTCTTTGGAGATCGTATTTAGTAGCTGAGCTAAACCAGACAGTTATTGATGTGCAGGTGACTGATTCAATGATAGAGGTGTAGAACTGTTTCAGCAGCTCCTTTGGGAGGTGAATTTCCTCAGCTGACGAAGAAAAGTACAGCCTCTGTTGAGCTTTTTTGACAATGGAGTCAATGTGAGTGGTCCCACTCAGGTCCCGAGAGATGGTGGTGCCAAGGAACCTGAATGACTCCACTGCTGCCACAATGCAGTCTATGATGCTCAGTGGGGGTTAGAGCAGGGGGGTTTCTCCGTGAAGTCCACTATCATCTCCACTATTTTGAGCGTGTTGAGCTCCAGGTTGTTGTGACTGCACCAGACAGCCAACTCCTTAACCTCCTGTCTGTTAGCAGACTCATCAACGTCAAGTGTGGTGTCATCTGCAAACCTCAAGAGTTTGACAGAGGAGTCTTTTGAACTGCAGTCATTCGTGTACAGGATGAAGAGCAGTGGGGAGAGGACACACCCCCTGGGGGGCGCCAGTGCTGATTGTGCGGATACTAGATGAGAATTTTCCAGCTTCACCAGCTGTTGCCTGTCCGTTAGGAAGCTGTTGATCCACTGACAGACAGAGGTGGGCACAGAGAGCTGAGTTAATTTGGGCAGGAGAAGTTTTGGGATGATCGTTTTAACGCCAAGCTGAAGTCAACAAACAAGATCCTCACATAGGTCCCTGGTCTGTCTAGGTGTTGCAGACATAATGCAGTCCCATATTACTGCATCATCCACAGATGCTTACAGTGATGTCCTCAGGTGGGCCCGCACCAGTTTTTCAAAAGACTTCATGACCACAGATGTTTAGTGCCACCGGTCTGTAGTCATTTATCCTATAGTTTGGGTTTCTTTGGGATGGGGATGATGGTGTAGCATTTGAGGCAGAGGGCACTTCACACAGCTCCAGTGATCTGTTGAAGATCAAGGCCTAATGTTTATAGCCTAATGTAGCCTGTTTCAGTTCTTGCATTTGCATTTAAGATCCAAAATTGCTAAAAGTTGTATTTTGTGTGAGGATTATCCGGCTGGACAAAACGTGTAAGTGTAATGAACTGTGTTTAAACACTCTCTATAGAGTGGAGGAACTATGACGTCAATTTCAATGGGTTTTTTGAATGGGGTTTCAGTAAAATCTCTTAAATAAGGTTCGTGGCTAACACAAACTCAAGATACTTTCACGTTTTGTTCTACAACATAAAACACATCAGTTACATCACACTCTTGATTCTTTAAATCGGTTACACTTCTTTAATAAGACGGTTGCTATCAAGTTGCTAAATGGGACTACAGGTGGTGTCGGAGACATTATACGTCATCGAGCTGATCTGGTCTGGAGCGCAGCTCGCTTGTGTTGGGCATTTGGATTTGTCTGTGATTTAGGTATTTTCATAAATAGTATTTTATAGTTTGTAGTGTTTTTCTAATTGGGATTTCATATTGTGTGTAGATAATGCCTTCACTTGTAGACACTGTCGAGACAGACTAATTTAATGATCATTTATTTTAATTAAACGATATTATGGGGATACTGCTTACAAGTGCAGTCGTTCTCTTTCCTGCTCTCAGTAATGCAAACGTGTGGATAAATGTGTAAAAATACATACTTATTAACTAACATTTTAACGTGATCAAGTGTTTTTCGTCTTTTTTTCTTCGTCTGAACACATTTTACTCTACCATAATTGCAATATTTACACTCCTCCATAAAATGCATAGCAGATGTGACTGTATGGGCTGCTTTTCGCTGTACTTTGTAACAAAAAAGGAAAATTGAATGTTGCTCTGTGTCCATAATGGATCTTGCAGGCATTTAAAAGACTTGTTCCTCATGCCTCATTTCAGTCTGTTACTCAGGTAAGCGGGCTGTGTGCACGCGAGCGATACACTTTTTTAAATATGTCTTGATAATATGATAATACTATGTAGGCAGATTTATACATACAGTTTTAAAACTTTTACACCAACCGTAAAGCAAAACAAGTGTATTTCCCGCGTGAAAACAATCCAAAAGGCACATAGGTCTATGTGTTTTTGCATATTTATTTGTTTATAATATAGAGCGTGGATTATAATATAATAAACAGAGAGATTAACTCATGTTGTCATGGACATTATTTCTAAATATAAGCTTGAAAAATTAGACTCGTTTGAGGTGCGCCTCTCCTTGACTGCATTGTAGAAGAGAGCAGGCGTCTGCAGTAAGAGGAGGGCTGAAAAAATACATCAGAAGTCGGACACTTCCCGAATCTCGCTGTTTTGCCGCCCGGAAACGTCACCAGTGGCGGAGATTGCGTTCGCTGTACACTGAGTGCAAACACAGTTACAAGGAGACTGGAGCGCGAAGCAGCCGTGAAGGTCAGTCGAGTCATCCGCACTCGGCGGCACTTCAATGTTAGCGGGAAATAGACGGTTTTAAAACTTCAGTATCAGGACAACACTATTACAGACAACACAAGGGTGTGCTACAGAGGACTGCAGTGTTTTATCGCTCACCGGGTTACATAGGCTGAAGCAGGAAAGCGTCCCCACGGTGTTTAACTAGTGCCATGAACTGAAGCCTAGGAGGACACTTGCTATCTGGGTAACCTTCCCTGGCAATGCAGAGGACAAACACAAACTGATAGCACTTCACGCTAAACAAAAACAAAACAAATATTAACACGAAGGTTAATCTTCTCTGCTTGAAAACAGAGGATTATAGATTTTAGCACAAAAAGCTACTTCCCTGCTGAACAGAGGATTACAAAATTTTAGCACCTAAGGCTAAACTTCTCTGTCTGAAAAACAGAGGACAACAAAATTTTTGCAGAAAAATGCTAAACTTCACTGGCAGTGCAGAAGATTACTTATTCATCTCTAAAATAAAATTTAAAGGATAACTCAGCTAACTAAACCCACAGCTGTTTGTTAACTCTCTGACGGCGCAGAGGGTAACTATGTACTGTTTTTAGCGGTTCTTTTAATAGAGTGAAAACTCACCAAATCGGGTTGAACTGAAAAAAAATCAGTCTGGAGAGAAGTCTGATCTTTCTTGAGCGTGATGTTTCAGTCAGATTTCAGGTAAATTCAACTTTCATCAGGGTTGCAGTCACCAAGTTGTTGATAATATGTGACCTCAGCTGGAACTGGAACGATTCCGTCTTGAGTGAAGTCCGATATTTGTTCAAAATGAAGAGTCAAACTTGATTTAGGTGAATTTCTTCTTTTATCCGTGTCCACTTGATTTGGGTGAATTTTTCTTCTATCTGGGTCAAGTTGATTTATGATTTCAGTCTCTATCCGTGTCAACTTGATTTGGGTGAATTTCAGTCTCTATCCTGGTCACAGCACCAAAACAGTTGTGAATTTCTCTAGTCTGGCTCACGGCACCAAACTGTTGTGAAATTCTAAGATGAGCCCAAAAAACCAGGGAGAACTTTCGGTTGTCTTCAAAGCAGAATCCTTTATTATGAATAACTCAGCGTGGCTGTGGCGTCATAGAAAGAAACTCTCAACTGTACAGCAGGCACTAAGTTTTTATACATTTTACAGACAGTGATTCATAGGGGTGGAAACAAACCTAAACAAAGTATGCAAATTAATTGTTGTTGTCGGCAGGGTAAATTGCCTTTCCAGCACCGATCTCATCAGCATATAAGTACCTATTCACGATACATTTTAGCATTAAATCACATCACATTGAGAAGACAATAGACAGCGCGGTGCTGTGAAACTGACAATTTGCATTACTTTGGAGACAGTCAGGGCTTAGGAAACCAAGACATTTTAAGGTCTGTCACACCCTAAAATAACTTTTCACTTATATATAGATTATATAAATTTATATTCCCATAGTGTATTTAGTTATTGTAGTTAAAAATTTGGATTTTAATCAGAGAGTGGGGTGCTTGACAGGTGTCAAATATTAGAAAGGAGTGCACACAGCAAAAAGTTTGGGAACCACTGACCTAGATGGTGAAATGACGGCTATTGCTTGCTGGGTTCTTTCTTTCTTTCTTTCTCTCTCTATTTCTTTTTGCATACCATTGTTATACATCTTTAAAATTGTCATGTCCCCCGTTGCAAAAAAAAAGTTATCTCTGTATGATTTGTAGTAAATTTTTATCTGTTGTATTTGCATTTAATTGCCTGCTGTTATTGCAAATAAATAAATTAATAAAATAAACTCAATTGAGCTAACGACATCACCGTGAGATGTAGGGTTAGGGGCGGGGTAAGGTGTTCGGTTTGCATTAAAAGCATTGCTGCACCCGATCTGCTTCTCAACCTGTGTTAGTCAGTGGTTAGCCTCTGTGAACTTTCTTATACTTTGCTGGGAAATTCTACTTTCACAAACAGGTTTCTTAAAAAATGCAATTTTTATAGACTTCTTATGTGAAAAAGTACATTTAATCATATCACTTAGATGAATTTACAATAAGAAATGTGCTTCTTTCTTGGGTAAATATGATGAGATCTTTCATGCTCGTTGATTTTTTATCTGTCTTTTTTCAATTGCGTTATTATTTTTTTACATTATACTATTATCCAATGTGAATATTGTGCAAAATAACTGTTCTCTTTTACTGTATTCTAAATTGTATTATACAGTTTCTTGGAAATAATAAAAAAAAACTTGACCTGTTCACGATGCTACAGCTTCACAGAATGATTGAGAGTTGGAGGAGGACATCTGCTGGCCAGAGGACTGTCACTGCAGAAACAAGACTGCATACACGTGTTTTAGTCAAGCGGCAACCTCCCGCTCTCCCTCGGGAAGCCAATACGGAAGTAACTGAAACTGCAGTTCATCAAAATTCCGCTAGTCCTGGCTCCATAATAGAGCAAGTTGCAATTGAGCCCACTGTTAGAATGGCCAACTTTACAGCAGAAAAAAAGGTGTTTACAGCCTGGTACAAAGAACGATTTTGGTTCATATAGCTATTATTACCCTCCATGACAACTGTGAGGGGAGTGAATTTTTTTATAACTCATCCATTTCCTTTATATTAGGTTATATTAAGTTTGCAAAATTAAGGGCGTGGCCACTTTAGTGACAGCTAGGTCTCGCTGGTCACCGTCACTACACCTCAGCTGAATCCGGCAGATTAGCCACTAATCTCGGCATATTCATCGTATTTTTGTTTTGTTTTTTGTGGCTTTACACAGTCAGTTGCCTTTTGGACTTATTTCTTACAATATCAGATGATATGGGATGCTGTGTGCACTTAATTGTGCTCACAAACCATTCATGTGGCCTCGTTTCCCATGTGAGTAAAGTTATATACTTGTATACCATCTCTGTAAATGTATTTGTTTTATTTAAGATCATTTATCATTAATATTTTTCTTTAGACCCGTAAAGCACTCCAGAATGTGACAGATTGATTAGCTGTAGGCTCTAGAACAGTCATCTGAAGCGTTATCATACAGTGTGCTAGAGTTCATCAATAGTCTTGCATTTACTAACACACACTATATCTGAAGTGTTTGGAAGTAATTCGCGTTTTCCTCCTGTAGAAAAACGTCATAAGAACAATGTTTAGTGGCTCAATGTATTACTACAGTGTTTTGAAAAGTCTAAACACTTTATTGATATAGTGTACAGCCAAGCACATGTGGTCAGAACACAAACGAGTGACAGTTAATAAAGTATTAAGCGTTTCTCCCAAAGTAAAGTCTCTCTGCCAGGTCTAAGCAAAGTGCCAGCAGGCGTCTGTAGCTCCGCCCACTCTCCGCCTCTTTGCCCTTGTTTGGTATCCCGCCGTGGGTGCGATGACGCGCGAACAAAATGGCGACGGTTGGCCGCGCCTACTTGTAGCTTATTTTGAAGTGTTCAGAAACCTATGGGTGACGTCACGGATGCTCCGTCCATATATTTTACAGTCTATGGTTTTTTTTACAGTTCTATCTATAGATATTCTACACAATAATAATTTGGTTGGTATTAATATCTTTAACAGAGAGATTCGCATATCACAATTAGCAGATGACACTACACTATTTTTAAAGGATAAACATCAAGTGTCTCCAGTTTTAACCATTATTAATGCATTCTCTGATGCTTCTGGACTCAAGCTAAACTTATTAAAGTGTGAAATTATTTGCTTGTACGACACCTTAGATGCAAAAATTGAAAATATACCAATCAAAAATGAAGTAAAATACTTAGGAATTAATATAACAAAAAATCTAATTAGCAGACAGTTTCTGAATTTTTCAACAAGATTATCTAAAGTAAAATATATTTTAACAGTTGGCTCCAAAGAGATTTATCAATTCTAGGCAGAGTCTTCTTAACCAAAACAGATGGATTATCTAGATTTGTGTACCCCGCATTATCTTTAGCAGTAGATAATCACACCTCTAAAAAAATTGATAAAGTTTTTCTTGACTTTATTTGGAATAATAAACCTCACAAATTGAAGAAACATGTGTTATCAAATAAAAGGAGTGAGGGGGGGCTTGAAGTCCTAAATTTTGATGACACCAATAATACATTTAAAATCAATTGGCTAAAGAGATGTTTGCTTAGCTCAGACTCTATGTGGTATTTTATTCCTAATAATATATTTAAAAAGATTGGTGGCCTTTCTTTTTTAATGAAATGCAATTACTCTGTTGGTAAATTGCCTATTAAATTAGCTAAATTCCATCAACAAGCTCTATTAGCCTGGAAACTGACTTACAGCCACAATTTCTCACCCCACAAAACCATTTTATGGAATAATGTAGACATTAAGATAAATAATAAATCTTTTTTCTGGGATAAATGGTTTAACAAAAACATTATTTTTGTTTCTGATCTTTTTGATTGTAACGGGGATCTTTTAACTTATGAGAGTTTTATAAACATTAATCAATTCCCTGTTCGATACATGGAATTTAAGTCAATTATAAAGGCTATACCTAGTGGATTACTATGTTTGATGAAAGCAGCTCTTAGTTATGAGACAAGTTCCAAACAATTATCACAGTTATACCTAGGAGGAAAATCTATTCTTACTAAAGAATGCAATAATAAGTTCATACGTCAAGTGTCCCAGTCACATAATGCAATTACTCCTAGAGGAAAGTTTTTTTGGGGTTCCATAATTGTTAATATTCAATGGAGAAAAACATGGTTATTACCATATAAATTCTGTATTCCTAATAAAATGAAAGAGGTGCACTTTAAAATTCTGCATAATATTTACCCATGTAATGCACTTTTATCCAAATTTTGTGATGTTACTGATAGTTGCACATTTTGTAAGAATGAGCGTGAAGACATTTGTCATTTATTTTTTTCTTGTAACGTGTCATCACTGTTTTGGAATGATTTAAGTTCATATTGTTTTTCCAAGGTTAATATGAGTGGTAATTTACACCTTAAGGATGTTATTTGTTATTTTGAAAACCAAAACAAGTCGTTAGAAGCCACTGTGAACTTTTTTATACTTGTTGGGAAATTTTACTTTCACAAACAGAGGTTCCTTAAAAAAAGTCCAATCTTTATAGACTTCCTATGTGAAATAGAACACTTAATTAAATCGCTTAGATTAATTGAAAATAAGAAATGTGCTTCTCTCTTGAGCAAATATGATGAGATCTTTCTTGCTACTTGAATAGTTATTTTCTTTTATTGCACTGTCTTTTAAATTTTTATTGTATTTATTTAATTTTATTTGTTTATTTTATGTATTGTATTTTGGTTTTGTTCTTTATCTTGTGCATCTAATGTGATTATTGTGTAAAAGAACTGTTATCTTTTACTGTATTTTAAGTTATATTATACAGTTTCTTGAAGTTAATAAAAAAAAAAAAAAAAAAAAAAAAAAAAAAAAGTCTATGGTTTTAGTCCAATTTTTGATTTATATGTTGATTTTTTTATTATTTGATGCAAGAAGACAAACTTCCCGCAAAACATAAAATGTATCCTATATGAAAATGTATGACGTTATTATGTCTGTCTGGGGACCCTCGGTTGGACACTCTGGCAGGGGGCTCTGCTGTTTGGAAAAAGGAATTTTAGAAAAAAGTTTATTTAAAAAGTTTTATTTAAAAGAATAAATACATAAAAGTTTAATTGATCAAATTACACGTGGTGGGAGGAATAAATATTTTAAAATATTTTATGACAAACAAGTAAAAACTTTGTATAAATAAAACAAATTAAAATTGGATCTAAGTCTAGTAGTTAAAACAAATAACAAGCGATAAACAAAATAAAAATAATAATATATTTGTGCTTCTTACATCTACATCTGATGAGGCACTACGGGGGCGGGGCTAAAGCGTTGAATTGCCGGGAACGCAAATAGCACGTGGCTTGTAGCCGGCAGCTGCTGCGCCTGCAGTTGCTTCACGTTTCTCACAGTTGAGTTGTAAGATGGCGGCGCGGTGGGGAACAGGCGAGGATGTGTTAAAAGTCTGTAATACTCAACTCTTCTCGAATCTTGACGAGGTAAGAACTGCTCGTTTTGACACAAAAATACCGTTTCTCCTGAATTGAATCGGTGACATTTCTTACCGTATCTAATTTATAAGTAAATACGCGATGGTGTGCAAGAGTTTGTGACACGTGGATGGGGATGTGAGATGGTTTTTTCAGTTTTTCTCACATCTGACCTAGCTTTTCTCTGATATAGTAACTGGAACACAGACAAGTTTAGTATGTCCCAATGAGTATTTGTGCGTAGCAAACTTCTAATCAAAGGCTGAATGCACATGTTTGAGCTTGTTAGCTAATGTTACCACGTTCTGCAATCATTATTATAACTCACAATTTTATTATTGCAAAACCAGCAATATAACAACACGTGGTTTTGGTCTTTTATTGGTACAGTCTTGCAATTGTTAAACCATTTCAAGTTTTACTAAGCTGTAACGAGGAGTTGTTAGCTATTTGTATGTGACAGCTCTAAACTAATGTGTGTTTATATCATGCATGCATGTCTATTTCAATTATTTAATAGACTTACAGATAGTTTGTAGGTCAGATATGGCTTTCTTGCTGTTTGTTACATTTTCGTGTGACTCACCTCCACGTGGTTGAATCACTGTGAGAATGAACGCTACCACCGTTTGTATGCATGTATGGTCGTGAACTTAAATATTTCACTCCCAAAAACCTGCATGTATTAATTTTAGTACACTAGACCTGATAAAGATAATTTAGCACATTAAAATCGTAATACAACCGATGTCATCAGTCCAGCTACAGTTATAAGTTTCTGATGTTTTAAGGCGTTGTTTATTATTTGTGCTGTTTCCTTGTAATTCTCCTGTTTTCATTTTGGATTTAGCACTTTGGTTCATTATGTTAGTGGTTTAAGTTGAGTCGCTGTCCAACACGTGGTGCAGGTGAGTTAGATACAAGGAGAGCAGGGGTTAGTTATGTTGGGCCATGTGTGTTTACTGACAGCACTCTTTTTTTTCTCAATCAGTCCCCTTTTGTGCTTTAAAAACAAAACTACATACTGTAATTAAACTATCCAGAAGATTTAATCCTGATCGCTTTTATGAAAACCTAACTGAACGTGCAGAATTTGAGATAGCAAGGCGTGTTTTGAAATGTGCCGGCGCCCAGTAATGCAATGCGGCAGGATGATGACGTGATATGCTCAACACGTGGTTTTAGCTACAACTGTAAGCATTCTGTTTTTTAGATCTTTGTGCGAGTAATCCTAAATTAACCCTTGTAAATGCGAAAAAAAAAATTTATGCTTGTTTTTTCCTTTCTCTTATTTTAGTTCTATGATATTATTTCAATTGTTCTATATTGTACTGTACTTTGTCATTGTCACTTATTGATTGAAATTGTATTTTACATTTTACTGAAATGTATGTTCCTGTATTCGCCAATTAAAAAGAGGAAAAATACAACTGTAAGCATTTTTAAAAAGAACTACTTGCAGTTAATACTTCTTGTATTTAATGCAGAGTTTCACATTTAAGAGCGTTTATGAACCCTTGTCCCTCTTTTAAATAGCTGTAAGGCTGAAGGGTTAGTTTCATCCTGAGGCCATCCAGGATGTAGGGGCTTTTTCAGTAGTACAGTAAAGATTTTTAGCTGTGTTTATATGTATGTGTATATAAATATAAACAGTGTTGCTCCTGACAATACCCTGTTTTTATGAAGCATAACAAGCATAATTATTACATTATTAATCATAAGTGCTGTAATGTTGTAAATATTATTAATTTTGTGTCCTTTTGATTCATAAGACCTCAATTATTTGGCAGGAGCCAGGTGCAATTTAGTTTCTCTCAAAATGCTGTTAGTCACACTCATTATAAATCATGAAAGACACTTTACTGTTCTGCTGAAAAAGGACAAGTTATATAATCTACATATTTGACTTGAGTGTGTAAATCTACAGCAAATTGCAATTTTAGGGGTAACCTATTATTTTAAATGTTTTCTAATGTTATATTTGTTGTATTAAAAGTTATAATATAAACGGCTTATTATTTGAGGCCTTGTAAATAAGTAATTCTGTGAGCTGCATTAACATCAAAGCTGACCATAACATCAGCTGCTGAAGGACTGACCAGCATTCATAAGCCTCAAAGAGAGTGGATTGTTTGCTGTTGTGCAATATGCTTTTTAAAGCAGAAATATGAACTTGTTTACTGTCTGACCTAATGCATGTGCCACCTTAGTTATTTATGATTTTAGAAGCATTTATATTTCTTGTATTATTATTATTATTATTATTATTATTATTATATCTTGTATTAATTATTATTAAATCTGCAAGGTTGCCAAGTAAACTAACTGAAAGGGCTGCCTGCTGTCAGTTATGTTTCTTTTGAGTGGTCTGGTTTAGGCATGGGACGATAACTTTTATCAAGGTATACTGCGGTTTGGAAAAGTCAATGTTAAAACTGTCAAAATCCTTTTGCTATAGGTGTGTAAGTTTTTTTTTTTTTTTTTTTTTAAGTTTATTTAATTTTTTTTATTTCATTTGTTTAGTTTTTTTTATGACAACAGTATCTCCAGCAGAAAAGATATCAAATGATGCCATTTTAAATGGTTAAAAAATCTGTCTTTTAAACAATTCAAGATAGCAGAAGTCAATGATTCATTAGAATTATTTAGCCTGACATGTTTACTGCTCCAAAATATTTTGTGTTTTTCAAAATAAAATATATTGTTCAAAGCGGAAAATTTTTTTATTTTTTTTTACCCGAACATTTAAAAAAATATTTTAAAGCAGTAATCACAGTACCGTATTACCGTAAAAACTGCGAAACCATGATATTTTTATCCAAGGTTATAATATCGTCAGAATCTTATAGCAGCCCATGCCTGGTCTGGTTTACTGTAGTTTCAATGGAACAAAAATAGGCATTTCTTATTTGTTATGAAATGTTACAGGCAGAGACGCTTCAGGGAAGTTTCACCAGCAACAGTCTGGAGTTTACCGGCTTTAACAATGGAGATGCACTGGAGGCTTTGCATGGCTGCCTGGATTCATCCATTCTGTCCATTTTTGAGGACAGCCCCACTGGAGAAGTAAAAGCATTTATTAAACCGTCAATTGTGTTGAAAGCAAAAGCGTTTGCTACATTATATGTTATATATGATTATAATTCATTTTATGGCATAAAAAGCTAGCTGCGTACTATTTACAAAGTGTTTTCCATGTTCCAGGTTAAAAGTGATCTTGATGAAGAAAGCGAAGCGACGCTGCTCACAGCTCTCACTGAAATACTTGACAATGTTGATGATGAAAACCTGTCCCCTTTTGACACTTTGCCAGATTCTGACCTGTTTTCTGGCCACAAGGGTCAGGAACACTCACCGGTGAGTGTCTAGCTGGTCTTCGCCTGTCCAAGAATGTTAGGAATGTGTCCGTGTATGAAAACATTTACGCTTTTTATTAATAAAACATCTTAATGAATTTTTGCTTTTATTTTTTGTTCACTCCAGCTAAGAAAATTATTTACACGCTCTACTCCAGAGTCAGTTATTCACACAAGACAGTTTCCTGGAAAGGTAACTATAAATGTTTTTATAAATATTTCACAGATGTAGTGAATCATTAAATTAATATTAATGAATTAGGCTTTAAATATTGTGGGCAGGAATATTATATGGTTAAAATGATTAATAAGAGAAATATTGCAAGACATAATATTTGTTAATTAACCATAAAACTGAATTGCTAAAACTATAATAGCATTTTTTGTGGTACAAAATATAGCAATAAAGTGTATTATACAAAGTATATTGATAGCAATGCTAACATTAATCTAATTCATCTATTCTTCAAATGTTAAACAATCAGATTTATTTCATTGCAAAATAGTTGGAGTCCCTTAATAGTTCTCATTTCTTGGGAACTATTTCTTGATAAGTGTATCTTACAAATTGTAGGAAGAATGTTGGGTGTATGTTAATTTCCTGTTATAAGCTATATTACTTATGACATGTTCTGTGTGTTATAGAGTCTCCCACGAATGCAGAGACTTTCTCAGCAGAACAGTGAAGGAGAAGAGGAGGAAGACGGAGATGCTAGTTTTTCAATCCCATTATCCAATATTGATTTGTTGTCTTTGGATGGATTTGATTGGTGCCTTCCTGTGTCCTTGGAGCAGGACGGAGAGAGCATGCCCATCTCTCTTAGTGAATTAGTTAAACACATGCACCCTTACTGCATGACACTGTGTGTGGAAGGAGAAGAGGGCCAAGAGCATCTCCTGCCAGAGAGGGGGCTTGTTTTGGAAGTGGTTGATCAAGGAGAGCATGGTGAGCCCATCCTGGCAATCCCGGATCTCAGCATGCCTCTTTCTCAGGCAGACTCCACAGAATGTGAGCAAAGCGTTCCAGAAAATAGGATTGATAAACAGGAAACTAAGCATGATGATCATGCTAAAAAAGTCACGTCACCTTCTAATGTGTCTCCTGTGGAGAAGGAGAAAGAAGTTGGCATGGTATGTATAGGAAAAAAGAGATGCAAATCTGTTGAAACCCCTTTGGTTGAACAAAGAATTTTGAGAAGCTCAAAAATAAAAGAGGAGCCACAGAAGAAACCGCAAGAAGAACAAAAGAAGAAAAAGGTGACTTTTTCTCCATCGCTCAAATTAGCAGAACCTGAGAGACCTAAACTTGATCCTCCAACAAAGGAGCCTGAGCCATTTGTCGAGGAGAAGCAAATCATGACCTCTAAAGCTGAAACAAAAATCATTAACTTGACAGACAACAAATCACTTGAAAAGCCTGTAGAGGAAGAACTGCCCTCAAAACAAGAAACTCCCAGTGAACAGCCTAGTGTTTGTCAGCGCAATGAAACAAAGCCCAAACCTCTCAGCTTACAACAGTACCGTCTCCTCCGCCAGCAGAAGAAACCAGACCCAGTGGACAAAACAGAGGATTATAGCACTAAATGGCCCACGTTGCCTGAGGCTCCCAAAGAACTTCCTCCAATACCCTGCCTGCCAGAACCCAGCCTCAGAGATCCACGTAAAACATCCCATATTCCTGTTAAAAAAGACCCTGTACCTGAAATCATGCCCGCGTGGCACCCAAGAGGGCCTGCTGCTCCCCCAACACCTGAAGCTTTACTCGTCCCACCAGCTTCCTTGATGGGTTCGTCTAGGAAACCTGTGAGTTCTAAATCAACGTCTTCTGAAGGTTCATCCCAGTCAGTCCACCCTTCACCTCTAAAACAACCTGCTCCCATCACAGTGCAACAAAACACTATTCATACTGAGACCTTGTCTCCTAAAAGGACAGTATCACAGCCAGTGTTCACTACACCTAAAGTCTCTACCAGCCTCAAAACACCCAGTCAAGAGGAATGTTTACATGGTAACCCCAATGCTGCTCATGCGGTTGCTTCATCTAAAGTGTCCTTAAAGCCTCAGATGATCACTACACACGTTCAGAGCTCAACCACTAGCGCTCCTAAACCTTGTGCTGCTGTGCCTGCAAAGAGAGAGACCGAGCAGGTTGTTTTGGCCCCTGTGTGTGAGCAAGCCAAAACCACCCCGCCAACTAATTCTAAAAAGCTGACCTCACAATCACAGCCTCATGTTGTGCCAATAGCTGCTCAGCCATTTTTCACAGCTCAGGTTCAGGCCAGAGTTGTTGAATTGGCAGAGCAGATGAGGATGGCTTCTTCTGAGACCCCTAAACCAAAGACTGCTACGGTTGAGCTGATTGAGTCATTCACCAGTGAAATTGGTGGGCATGTTTACCTTTTAGAAGTAGGCCATGATTTTATTTGGATTGTTTATAATGAATGTTTTCCTTCAGGTATTGAAGCTGCTGATCTCACAAGCCTCCTGGAGCAGTTTGAGGAGTCTCAGCGTAAGTGACCTTCCTTCTTGCTCTCAAAGTATTTGTTTACAAATGAGGTTTGTGAAAATCATGCCACAAGTCAGGCTGACTATTTGAAGGATGTTAATACTGACAACAGCAGAGCTTTCTTTGGAAATCAGTGCACTCTAAAGTGAACATGCGCACACATACTGCCGTCTTTAGAAGGTAGACCATTCGTTTGTAAGCAATTAGTCCAATAGTTTAATCTTGGACAAATGAATGATTTTCTCCCATGAATGTCAGCTTTTCCTGTGTTGCCAGGTCAAGCACAAACTGACAGAGTTCACAATTTAACATGAATCTCTGGATTAAGCTTATCACAAAACCATGTTTGTTTTATTGTTAATAGCGCTTGGTTCTAATGATGTAATATTGTCCATAGGTTGGTTTTATTTTCCTAGTAAAGCACAGGGTTGGATTTCATGTCCCATTTGTTACAAAATAATAGTGTTATACTGACTTTTTGTTTGGTCAATAAAATGGCTGTTTGATTTCTCTAGCTTCAACAACAAAGAGGGTGTGTTTGGGTGTAGCTTTAGCGTTGCTCAGTGCAAATTTCAATGCAAAATCCAGTCATTCCTGTAAAAAGCGGTGCAATTATGAGTTTTGTGTGAGGGCTGGAAACATTCCCCTAATATAGGTTGGGTGCATAAATGTGCTACTCCTTAAATATGTCGAGCTGTTTGGTCACTTAACTATTTACAATTGGTGATGGGTCATTGTTTGCCTGTAAACTGATCCTGTGACCACACCTTAAGTATACGGCCTGTTCCTTTGAGAGTGTGTGGCTTAAATGAAAACAGCTGCTGTGCGCTCATGCACATTGAACTGCTGGAATTCTGCCTGGTTAACAAAACCATTTTACAAACCAGTTAGCTGTCTTTGTTTGAGGATGTGCACAGGCTGAGAACAGACTGCACCTGGTAAACAAGCGTTTGGCTTTGGTCTGCTGTTTCTCGGCTGATGAGGGTATAAATGCGGTGCAATTTTCTTTTTTGTCACTACACGCTGTTAGTTGTGCTCCTGTTCTTCTAAATACTGAGCAGTCTGATGTGGCCATTATTTTAAGGGTCTGTCCCTTCTTCACCTCCTGTATAGTCATTCATAATCCTCCATTTTCTTTCCAGCCAAGGAAGAGCCGTGTGTACCGGAGGTCTGTGGTAGAGCAGCCGCTGTAGGAAACTCCAGGTGAGTATCATGACATGGAGTGATGGAGTTACCCTACAGCCCTTGTGCTGCTCTCACACCAAACTCAATGTTTGTGTGTGTGGCTGTAGGCCACTTTTCACCAAGACCTACCGAAACAAATGAAGCCCTTCCTCATGGCTTTAGAATGTGAAGGTGGATGTTAAACACAAAATAAAACATAACTTGTCAATGTGTGGTTTTAGTAACAACAGAAATTCTGTGCTTTTGACATGTTGCTACTGCAGATTAACTTAGACATTTGTTTTTAATTCAGTTTTGAGCAGGTGGAAACTAAAGCGCTTGGGAAAACACGCAACCATGACCTGGGAAGCACAGCAGGTAATAGCTTTATTTTTTTTTAATAAATTAAAGTTGTTAGTTTTTTTTCTTAATACTATACAGTTCAGGGTTCGATGCTAAGGATCGGGCTAGTAGTGGCCCCACCAAAAAAAATAGTTTCTTAGCCAATGAATTCATCTATTAAATTAATCAATCTATTTAAAATAACGTTGGCTAGAATTATGCATTATAGGCTTAAATTATAGAGAGAAAAAACAGATGAAGCGAGACAGCAGTCAGGTCATGAAGCAGATCAATGTTGATCTTTCTTTCAAGATGACATTGCAAAAATGAACAAAACAAGAGGTCTAATACAAAATATTATAAGAATAAAATATGGAAAAATAATCTGATGGTAATTTCGGTCAACTTTCCAAACCGATAAACAGCACTGTAATATTTTAGCATGCTTTCACTTTCGTATTCGACATGAAGCGCACATTTACTGCTAAGAATGACATCCTACCCTACTCTTATTTCTCTCTCTCTCTCTTATATAGCTGTATATGTGGCTATTACACAACCATAATACACTGTGATATAGCCTGGTTCATTGTATCATTTTGCTTTCTCACTACAATAGATCCTCTCTATAGTTCATTTCAATCAAGCCGAGACCGCCTTATTCAGGTGATCTCGTACAGATTGTTTTGGGGTGGTCCAAGCGTGATTACGTGATTCACATATGCCAATCAAACCACGCTAACTAGGTAAACAAGACAGGTTTCAAAACAAATGTCTAGGTGTGAAAGCATCCTGTTTGCATGCAATTGACAAACAGTCAGCCAAATTAAACTTTATTGACAAGGCAGCACTGCCCCAATTGGGCCAGTAACTATAGTCTCTACTGTCCCGAGCGTCTTGCACCTGGGCCATTGGGCAGTCTGTATTGTTGAGCCCTGCAGTTTTTGTAAAGTGTTGCATGGTCTTGCAGAGAGCATCACAGACCTATGCCATGTAGATCAATCCCTGTAGAAAAGAAAACTGAAAAACACCCAATTTTCTCCTACAGTTAAAGCTAACGAAGACTAATATTGCCTTGATGGATGTTCAACTTGTTCAACTTAACCAAAATTGAGATTTCTACTATGCAGAGTAGATAACTGATTTTATTCTACAAGTTTAACTGCTAGAAAACTGAATGGAAATATCTAGATCTTTCTTTTCCAAAATGAAAATTTGAATTTCCAAACATTTTTCTGATTGCGCTATATTTTCTTCTAACAGATTAACACATTAAAATGTGCATATTTAAGCTGATGCCACCAATATGTTGTGCATCACCTATAAAAATGTATATACAAAAACACTCTTAAATTGTGTATATCAAAATTCAATCCTGAATAAAAGTAAACCTTACTTCTCTGACTCCTCCATAGGCCTCACACCTCCAGCCACACCACCACACCAGATGTGGAAGCCTATTGCACCAGTTTCACTACTAGGGAAAACCAAGAAGTCTGAGGTCCTTAAATCAACAACCAACAAGGCCATTCAGATAGAGGCAAGACCATTGCCTTCAAATAATCTGCGTAGCAAGCCTCAGACCCTTACTGGACAGACTCAACCTTTCTCCCTTGACCACGACTACTGCCTCCCTCCTAAAGAGCCCAGTCAGAGTGAAGTTGGCAGCCGGTGGAATGTTAAACAACAGTCAAGCATTGTTATCAAGACTGTTGAGCTGCCTTCTAACAAGCCGCTGCAAAACAATGTCTCCAAGGCGGCTTCAACTCATTCAGTTACAGAAGAGACACAGAAGAATCTCAGCCTCAGTCAACCATCTACAGAAACAAGCTGTACACTAAACAGTTCTGTTCTGGAGACTCCAGACGCTTCTCCAAACAGGCCTGACTCTGAAAGCTCCTTACTCAATGAAGTAAACCAGCAGAAATCTGTAGACTACTCTAAGTGTTCATCCACTAAGTACCAGCAGGACAGAGGGCGTCAAAAACGAAGATGCAGAGCCCCGTCCACTAGTAGTTCAGACTTCAGCTCTGAATCCTCCTCCAGATCACGCTCGCCACCCAGGAAAAGGTCAGCTTTGATGTGTTGCGAATGATTACTGATATTGTTTGATTGAGGTTTATGAAAACTAAGTTTTAATTACTTTTATTGTGAAGTTCACCTCATAAAACAAATCTTTTATAAATTGAACGCTCTAGAAACATCACGGAAGTTGAACATCACCTTCAGACGACTGCTGACACAACTTTATTTTTTTTATTATTTAAAACCAAGTACAGTGGTGCCTCGTTATTCGCAGCAGTGGCATTCTAAAAATAACTTGCAATAGGCAAAATCCACATAGTAGGATTATAGATGTTTTAAGGCTGTAAAACCCCTTACTACACACTTAATACACTTTTTCTCAGACAGGCATTACATTCCTCTCGTCTAAAACACTCAAAGTCCAGTAATATAGAATGAAACCAAAGCTCAACCTGTTGTCACATGCAAACATTCATCGCTGTCAGCAAATGGTTCATAAAGCTTTTAGCTTTTGTGCAGATAATGTTGCGATCAAAGATTTATTTAATTTTGGCCAGCTAAACGCATTCTGTACTGTACAGGAGACACAGAGGGGACTGATTGACAATGGTCTACAGCCAATCAGTATGCAGAACACATTGAAATGTAAAAAAAATAATAAAACAATTCGCAAAACTGCTGGGGACAGCTGTATTATTAAAACGCATGTCGACAATTTTAAGTTAATCACAGAAAAAATTATCCAAATCCTTCATGAAGAGTAAAGGGATAGTTCCCCCAAAAAAGATAATTTCTTCATTTTAAACGTTTATAGATTTCTTTCTTCTGTTGAACACAGAGATATGCTGAAGAATGTTGGAGAAAAAAGCAGCCACATCCATAGTAGTAACAAAAAATACGTTGGAAATAAATGGCTGGGTTTTTCCCCAGTATTCTTTAGTCAAAACTGGTTTGGAACAAGTAGAAGGTTGAGTAAATTATGCCAGATTATTCATATTTGCCTTTAAATATTCAGTTAATCTAATGTTTCTGATCTAGCTTGACAATACCTAGCTAAATATTTTTAAACTGTCACTTGACAAGCCTAAAACCTAACATAACAAATGTTCAGCCATTTGCTTACATTGGGTGTTAACATTAAATCTTATTAAATGTCAAAAACATGCTAGTGAATAGAATGAACCTATTTGAAACCATAGCAACATGTTAATTAATGCTAGTGTAGTTATGTTTGAAGCATATTAATTCTCGAAAGATATTACAAACAAAATTCATTTTAGCAAAATGCTAATAATAGTAACTTCCTCAACATGCTAGTAACAATACAGCAAAATGTGAAAACATAAACAATGTGCTAAAACATCTTAGCCAAATTATAAACCATGTTAACAAGATAAAACATAATAGAAATGTTAACAGCATTATAGAAAATGTTAAACTCATTTTAAAAAAACACTTTGCTTCATTAGAAAATGTAACTTTCATAAATTATCTATTTATGCATTTGTCTCATATGGATTTGAAACTTTTTTAATCTTGCTGTTCAAACTAGAGTTTCTCAAACCAACTTCATGGTTTGTATACATGTATAAAACTTTACTGTCTCTTAATGTTAAAATTATTCTGTTCTCAAGGATGTTGTCAAGTGTTGTTGTTGGTTTTTTTTTTATTTTTTTATGTACAGATACAGGTCTCGACACTCAAGCAGCAGATCCAGTTCCTCATCTCGTTCTCGATCCAGCTCCAGGTCATTTTCTCCACCTCGCCGTCGACTGTATTCGTACTCCAGCTCACCTTCTGGGTCTTGGAGCCGCAGCCGCTCTCGATCCAGATCCCGCTCCACTGATCCTCATGAACACCGCCGCTGGAGAAGTCGAAGAAGGTGAGCATCTTTAGCTTGACTTGAGTTAATAGTGTTGTCAAAATTTAAATATAGTGCAGCATGTTTCAGATGAGAGGAATGTGACTTAAAATCACTAATAATACACATAACTTTTCTTTTTTTTTCCTACATCAAGTTGAACTACATAAGCTACACTTTCCAGAAAGCTCAATGTTTAGGTGATTAATATTAGGTTTTATATATCATTGGTAACTGTAATGACGCTGTTTTAATTTCCTTGACAGCCCTGATCAGAGGCCTGGATACCACCATGTTCAAAAGAGCAGTGAGGATACAAAAAGGCGCAAAGAAAAAGCCATTGTGAGTACTTTAATCAAGAAAGATGCGTGTTTGTTTGTTTTTCCAGAAGCACCTTGGTATTTTCTTATTTCAATTGTAATGGGATTTTAAGGAGGAGCGACGGGTTGTTTATGTTGGAAGAATTTGTGGAAACATGACTCGTATGGAGCTGAAAGAGCGCTTCTTGTACTTTGGAGACATAGAGGAGTGCACCGTACACTTCAGAGAAAATGGGTATGGCTTCTCTAGACTGTCTATTTACCTCATATATTGTTTACAATGAAACAGACTGTTGACACTTCTATAATTTCAGGGACAACTACGGTTTTGTCACATACTACAGCGTAAAGGATGCGTTTAATGCTATTGAAAACGGAAGCATTCTGAGGAAGCCAAATGAGCTTCCATTTGACCTGTGCTTTGGAGGGAGGAGGCAGTTTTGCAAGGCCAGTTATGCTGATCTTGGTGAGCTAACGATCATGGTTTTTCTCTTAGGTTAAAGGTATTTGGTAGTAATGCATTATTATTATTATTATTATTATTTTTGTTGTTGTTGTTTAGTTTTTTTAAATAGCCAAAATGAATATTTTTCATTGAACCTAAAATTATTGTTTAGATAACTGGATTAGGAAACTTAACAAGTATCGTTTGAACATGGTAAAGTGCATCAACACAACTGACATGCTTAAATTATCCATAATGGTACATGAGTGACACTAACACAATGCTACTTAAATGTCAGTGGGTGCTTCTCAATTCTTTTTTGAGCATCCTCGTTTTCTCTTCTCACTTCTAACTTTATTGCATCTTAGCTCCAGACCTTTGCGATGTAAGGGAAGAACGAAATTATATATCCTCGCTAGGGGTGGGCGGTACACCGGTGTCATAGTCATCACCGGTGTGACATTGCGCCACGACATGGATTTTCTAATACCGTCAATACCGTGATAAATCAATTATGCGCCTTGAATGGCTGCATTTACATCAATAATAGCTAATTCTAAATAATAAGGCATTCAATTTTCTTCAAACGTTCAGTTGTGGTCTGAATACATGTCCTTATACTACAGGGCTCGAAATTGCAACCATTTTGGTCGCATGACAGCCACAAAATTTAATCTATGCGCCCTCATAATATATTTGGGAGCAATTGTGTGTCTGAATTAGGGCTGTGACAGTAATGGAAGAAATCATGCTGTATGTCGGTTAACCACGCAGATATATAAAAATAAGCATTTTTAACGCACCGCTGTAATTTCTATATCCCAATCCCTTTATCAACATTTTTAATACAAGTCATTATTTTAAAGATTATGACTTGAGAATATGATTTTACCTCAGCGCTGCACTTTTCTCCTTCTCCCTCGCGCTGAGCAAGTGACGGAGTGTTGTGAAGTAGTTAAACTCTCCTCAGTTTAATTTACAGTGTCAAACCGGCACAGGAATATCAGTATATTAATATAGGCTTTGCTAAAACGCTGGTCAAATGTAGGTATTTTTTACAGAAGCTATTAACAGACGCGCATGCTGCGACCACGGTAATGAGTCAACAATCGCATATATTTTGACTTAAAGTAGGCTATAGCATATAATAATTTTGTGTGAAGACATTTATAAAAAAATGTAGCTAATATATCACAGGGGTTTGTGTAGCAATTACAGTGGAGCATTAATTAAATCCTTTTTTCCCGTGGAGCGAAACAAACACTGCAGTTGTGTAGCGGATGGGGACGCACAAAAATATACAATTCAGATATTTTCGTCAGCAGAAAAATATTCTTTGAACGAATTTTGTTTTGTACAATTTGTATCTTAGTTTTTGTCGGTCAGTTATTTACAAAATAAACAAGAATAACTAATAAACTGAAGTGAAGCGATGTGCCTCAGGGTCCGCTATATGCCGCGGCCAAAACACAAACTGGTCTGTTAAATACAATCGTAATATAAATAAAATAAAAGTGAAATATTCAGTTTAGAATATTTCGAATAGGCTGCTCTTTTAATTTTGATCATACAGTTAACAAAGATTCCATATTCGAAACTGAATATTTCACTTATTTTATTTATATTACGATTGTATTTAACAGACCAGTTTGTGTTTTGGCCGCGGCATATAGCGGACCATGAGGCACATCGCTTCACCTCAAAGGTTATTAGTTATTCTTGTTTATTTTGTAAATAACTGACCGACAAAAACTAAGATACAAATTGTACAAAACTAAATTCGTTCAAAGAATATTTTTCTTCCGACAAAAATATCTGAATTGTATATTTTTGTGCGTCTCCATCCGCTACACAACTGCAGTGTTTGTTTCGCTCCACTGAAAAAAAGGATTTAATTAATGCTCCACTGTAATTGCTACACAAACCCCTGTGATATATTAGCTACATTTTTAATAAACTTCTTTACACACAATTATTATATGCTAAAGCCTATAGCCTACTTTAAATAAGTCAAAATATATGCGATTGTTGACTCATCACCGGTCGCAGCATACGCGTCTGTTAATAGCTTCTGTAAAAAAGACCCACATTTGACCAGCGTTTTAGCAAAGCCTATATTAATATACTGATATTCCTGTGCCAGTTTGACACTGTAAATTAAACTGAGGAGAGTTTAACTATTTCACAACACTCCGTCACCTGCTCAGGGCGAAGGAGAAAAGTGCAGCGCTGAGGTAAAATCATATTCTCAAGTCATAATCTTTAAAATAATGACTTGTATTAAAAATGTTGATAAAGGGACTGGGATATAGAATTGCAGCGGTGCGTTAAAAATGCTTATTTTCTGTGGAGCGATTGATTTGAGTTAGTAGGTCTGCTTTATTAAAATAAGCTTAAAATAAAAACAGCCTATGCTGGTTATTAAAAGGATTCAATGTTTTCGTTTTGTAATCTAAATTTGTAATTTAAGTGGAAAATACTCAGGGCAGGCCTTTTATTCCTTTTATTTAGTTTATTCTGTTTTTCTATACAATCCTGAAAGATTCACAAGCAAAAATAAATACTAAACTAAAATGGGCGGTGATGACTGTAATAACCACATCACTGCGGTTGACATCTCATTATGGCGGTGATGCGGTTACCATCACACCCCTAGTCTGAATATAATGGTTGTAGTGCAATCTGATTTGATTTTCTCTAAAAACTTGCTGAATCGCTCTACCCTGCTGAAGTATTTGTTATTAGCTGTCAGTCACTCAACGCTTCCCGCTGTCAGATAACAGGGAGCTTTTGTTACTGCAGGAAATGCAAACGGCTGAAGAGTGTAAATTGCACAGGTTTGCAAACCTCACCTAAAGTTATAATAATAATAATAATGGCGCAGATGACAGCGATCATAACATGAGGTAAATGTTGATCCGCCAGCTGAGATCAATCGAGTGTTTTCGGAGAAGGTGCCCGAATCTCGATGCGTTGCATTCACCGCGTGTTCAGCGCAAATGTCCGCTAAATATAAAGTCTAATACTGTAGACATCATCGCCAAAGAAACTCGCCTTTACTAAGTTTACACTGAAACTACAGCTCATAACAAAGAGCGGTATTGCGCCGGTGGTCATCATGAGAATCCTGCTCTGTCTGCTCATAAATTGGTGCGGCTGACTCGCCTGCTTTATTCCACCAACACAGAGAAATGAAGATCAGCTCATAACGAGACTGAGCATTTAAAATGACCCAAACCAAAACTTTTAAAGAGCGATAGAAGTGAGACTTACTTTTGTCCGTTCTTCCTTGAGATGTATTTTATTTTGCTATTGAAAGTAATACCGTGATATTATACCGTCACCGTTCAAAAGATGAAAAATACCGTGATATTAATTTTAGGTCATATCGCCCACCCCTAATCCTCGCTTTGTGTCACTTTTAAAGCGTCATAATTTAATGAACGCTGTACACCAATGATTTTTGCTTTCACATTAGGATTTTTTAATATTAAAGATAATTATTTGTATTATAATAGTGTTAACCACCACAAAACACCACTTTTGCTTTCATTATTTTTATTTTACTTATGATTAACTATGAATTATTCCCAGTTATTAACTGGTACTTATTTCTTCTGAAAAGTAAACTACATCAAAATAAAAGAACCTGTGAAAACAAGCCACATTTACAATAACTTCATGTTCATTAGTGTTGTATTCATGTCATGTTACTTTAATATTCACATTAATGTGTGTTTGAATTTTTCTGCTGTAGTTCGAGATTATGGGTGCACATTTGAAGATTAGGTTACTTTATTTCTGCCAAATGTAGATTTGTTTTACAGTCAGTAGTCCTCATTCAAGACAACAGCAGCAACTGAAACCATAACACATGAAACATAAAATGCACAAACAGAAGGGTAGGAGAATTTACATCATGAGTCATGTATAGTGAATAAAAGACCCTCTCACAAAGGATCTACCTGTGTATCCTCGCTCATGATGGAAGCAACCTGATATTTTTATGCATGTTTTGGAAACGGTTTCTTTTAAAGTCTTCGTAAGTAATTGTTTCTTTATCTTTTTCAGATTCAAACAGAGAGTACGATCCAAAGCCTACAAAGGGCAAATTTGATGCACTAGACTTTGACACTTTACTCAAGCAGGCTCAGAAAAATCTGAAAAGGTAACGATTAGTCAAGACACAGGAGAGAAGACGTATTACCTCGGTGCAAAATGCTGCCCCACACTTCCAGTGTTGCCTTTCATTTGCTGTTTTTATTTTTATTTTTTGTTTTATTTTTTTTTTTGGTTTTGTTTGTTTTGCTTTTCTTTGTTTTTGTTTCTGCAAGTTTACACCTTCTATTGAAGTGAAGGTTTGTAAGAAAAATAGAAAGTGCAAAAAAAAATCACTATGGAAAAAAATATGGAATGGAAAAATAGAATTTTTTAAAAGGATTGAATTTATTTAAATGTTTAATCTGAATTGATTGTTGGACACATTTTAAGAGGAATTGAATGAAAACATTATGTTGGGGTATAAAGATTTATAAATGAGTTTGTCAAGGTAAATAAACCCAAGATGAAAGAATTTATTTGTTTTCACTTTTCTCAGATGTGTTCTGTCTGCAATACTGTATGAATATAAATTAGGTATGCCTTGATTTTACAGAAACTGAAAATTGTGTATGGAATTTAATTGTGCATTGTCATTTTAATTGATATTCAAGTATTTTTTTTTTTTGTGAAATATAGCTGCAATGGCTTAAGCTTGTATTTTTATTTTATTTATTTATATATATTTAGATAGATAAAATTATTATTTTGTAAAAACCCTGGTAATAGCTAATAATGGCTCTTGCAGTGAACAGTTAGTTATAAAAAATATTGGATAGTGACTTTGCATTTCCTTGTACTAAAACCACCAGGTGATGCTCATTCACTGGAACTTAGATCTTTACAATCTCTATAAAGGGCACTCGATCAAATACTCATTGAATAAACATTGGAATGTTACTGGGGTTATTACAAGACCTTTGAGCTGCTTTCTAGCTATATATACAATATATATATATATATATATATATATATATATATATATGCATGCATCAATCAATCAATGAAATTACTATATATGGTTCTTCACACAATAAAGGGGTTAAAAGATTTAGGGCCTTGTGAAGAGACTGCAGAAGACACTTACATTGCTTGGAAGCTGTAATTTTTACAGCTGAACCTAAAAATTTGGTTCGTGTAGTTTAGTACCTGCAGTCTGAATGCTGTGCCAAGGTCACAGTGTGTAAAGGGTGGAGCAGTTCACTAAGATAGGATTGTGCTCTACCATGGCATACCTTTTAAGAGAATGACTAAGAGACCACTCTTGCATGTATGCTAGAGGAAGCATGCAGCAGAATCCTGAATAGGTTGCAATCAATGAGCAAAGATAACCTTTACTGTATCCTACCAACTCTGTCATGAACGTAAATAAGTTTATGATTTGAATGTTTGAAATCCCTGTGTTTGCCTGTCCTATCAAAGTTTGATTTAAAGATTTAGGCATTGCACTTTCTCAGACTGAAATTGTTGTTGCAAGGAACCAAATTTTCTTAAAGGGGATGCCCCATTACAGATCTCTGTTACTCTGTTGATCAAGAAAGATTTAGATCTGTGTTTTCCAAAGGTGATAAATTGCTGCCCAATCTCAGGGGTAGGGTTTCTCCTGCTATACCAATAATAACTAGGTGATTTATTTAATTTATAACAATCTGACAAGTGCTGTCAAGAATAATATAGGGCGACAGCTGGTAATTGAGAAAGACTGCTAAGGACAATGGCCAGGTTTGTCAGGTGTTGAGAACTAGTTGCTAATGTGGCTGATAAAGAAATCCAGCATTTTTACAGGGTTTTATAGAAAGGTTGATGCAATTTCTAATGTGAACTAGAAAATTTTAGTCTTTCCAACAATACAGATTACAAAACATTACTTTAATACAATTTGTTAATCTTTAAGCTATTTTGTACATAATACAAAATATATTTCTGAATGGAATCATTATTACTGACTACAAATGCACATTTTGCCTAATGTATGTTTGCATTAAATCAAAAGGGGGAAAGAGATGTTGATAAAATCTATTTAAAATAGTGAAAAATACAAATTACACAACACATTGGAATGGTTTTTTTTTTTTTTTGTAGAAGTGATGATAGTTGTAATATTGTAACTATGTTGTTGTCTCCTATATAATTCAGCAATACAGCCGATTTGTTTGGACTAGCAAATACATGTCTATCTTATTAAAAATGTTTATAAGATTAATTAAATGAACCTTTGCCATCCACGATTCTCACTCAGGCTCGACAAGAGCTGAAATTCTCGCTGTTGTCCCTTTAAGAGGCAGGCTAGAGATCTGTTTTCAGACTCACACAAACCGCCCGTTACTGGCTCAAACCAGTTTCCTGAGTCTGCGCAGTAAGTGTAAACAGGAAGAAGAGTGCAAAATTAAACACTCGATAAACGCTGCGTTACATTGACAGTCTCTATTTCGTGTCGCGATGCATATGTACAGTTCTTGGTAAAATTATATAAATGCATTATCCGTACATGATGTGACGTGACTAAACAAAAGCGGAAAGAGAAAATAGCGGGTTATGCTAACGTTAACTGGCGGTACAGACAAACGCATCGTTAAAAGACAGATCGCAGACAGACTATATACAGTCCCGAAAGAATTTAGTATTGTACGCGAATGACTGTTGTTTTAGCGAACGAAAATATCTGCATTTGGTTCATGCAGATAATTTCAATTTCATCCGACTGAATTTCTACCTACCGGTGACTCAATGGCCTACTAACCCAGAAAGTGAATTGGGTGAAGGGTCTGTTTTCTTGCGGAAGAAAAGCGTTGGCTAATTACAAATCTGACATCTGCGACAACGGTTATTAGGAACGATTCAATATGGTTCAGAAAGACAAAATAATCGAGTCGTCGCAGCCAGAGGTTGAAGTTAATCCAGTACTAGTGGAAGCGGTTGCAGAAACGCAGTGTCCAGTTGATGAGCCCACCATCGAGGTTGAGCGAACAGGCCGCAGGAAATTCGTCACTGGTGTTGTGGAGGGTGAGAATTTGCACAAACCAGTACAATGCCATTATACATTACGTGGAATCATCTGTTACAATAGCTTCAGTTAATTGTCGACTTTAACGCAAAAACAAAAAATATAACGTTATGTATATATTTTAAATATTTATAGTCTGTAGCATCAGTGTGTGGAATTTGTTGTGTTTGTCAAAACCCATTTCATTTCTGTGTTTGTTGCTTACAACAGGCTTTTATGGACGGCCATGGACTATGGAACAAAGGAAAGAGCTTTTCAGGAGGTATTGCAAGCATGTGCCCTTTTCTTTATTCCCATTTCTTTCCATTACTGTACTTGCATAGGTAAGTTTTGTAGTTATTTTGCATAGTTTGATTATAATGTAAGTTTGTTTTGTCTACTGGAAGTATTCTGGCATTATAGCACGTGTTCACCAGTGGTAGGTTTGGTTCAGTTAGGTGTCGTTTACACTAGTGCATTTTAGTTCTAAAATACGTAAGTATTGTTGTGGTTGTTGCTGGCAAAAAAGTAAGTATTTTAAACACGCCAAAGAACCCAGTTTAATTCTGAAATTCTGGTGGTCTGTTTCATTATGGCAACTATTCAATATTGACTATGGCAACATCTTAAAAAAAGGAATCACCATTTCTTTCTCCAGTTGAACTTGATGTGCTCATGTAGTTATAGCAAATATGACCATATATTTTAAAAAGCAACACCACTGCATCAGTGGAACAGAGACCGTTAGCGTGGTTAAACAGCTGCTCAAGTTAATATGTAATTTTACAATGAAAGTATTTAAGTATAATAAAAAAAATAATTAATGTTATGTGTGACGTTTCTAAAAAAAATTTAAACACGTTGATCAGTTTTAATAGATTTAAAAGTGCACTTGCCTTTTTCATTGATCAGGTGATGGAGGTTGATGTGACATTTAGAATGTAAGCAGAACTAAACAATAGTTTTTAGAAAGAATAATAATCCTATTAATCTAGTTACAGTAAATGTCCTTGTCGAAGGTCAGTAAATTTAACATAATTATTCATTAAAAAAGGATAAGCCATTCTCGTACGTGACTCTGTTCTTTGTGTGACTGAAATGTAGGCAATAGCTGTTTCCATCCAAATATATTAATAAAATTTATGTGCAAAACTGGAATTACGCATAAAAATAAAGCAGCCTTTCCATCCAACGATTCAAAGAGAACAAAATGATCACTTCCTGATTAAACGGGTGCCAAATATCAACAGTAAAAACAGAATTTACTGCGGTAGAAGAAGCTGCATCAATCTTTTCTTTATTTAATAAATGTACTTGTGCCTCAGAAGACAATGCTCACACTAAACGCGTGGTGGCGTTTGAAGCCATGAGACGTAGAGAACAGATGCTCTTGACCCACTCCAAACTCTTTGGAGGTCATTAATAATATAATAACACTAATACTGAAACAGTTAAGGCGTTTCAGAATGAATGACCAAAACAACATTTAAGATGTTTTACTGTGTACTCAGCCTGCTGGTTTGTCTATTCAGACACATTTTCATCATCACATGATCATCTTATAACAAACCTTTTTTTAATGCACGTACTGTAATTTGTTCAGTAAAAGTGTTTCCATTTATAGTTTAGGCACATCTTTTCTATCAATAAAAAGTTCATTTTACTTAGTTATGCGTATTTTCGAAAGTTATGTGCATCATGACGTTTCCCTCAATCGTTTTTATGCGCATATCCAAAATGAGCATTAAAATAGGTGGGTGAAAACGTAAGGCTAAGGCGAAAGATACCGCTTTGTCTTCAAAAAAAGGAGGAGACCAACAGAAACTCAGAGTTTAGAGAATAAAACCTGCTCCTGACCAGGTTAGATTCACAGAGTAAGTTACCGCAGTAACTGACTCTGAGTTTAAGTTACCTCTCTTTCAGAAACATGCTTGACTTACCCTGCTTTCTCCAGTTTAACAAACCTGCCATTTTGAAACGGGAAACCCAGTTTCTCTCATTTTAGGGTTAAAATACTCTTGAGTTTTCACTTAACCTCCTTTCTGAAACAGAAAGCCCCTCTCATATTAGTACACAAGTGGTAGACTGCAAGTATGTGTGCCAGCAAAATATGCGTGTGAGCATGAATGATCATTTATCTTGCATTTTTGGCTGTTTACAAACGTGGACAAACATTAAAAACAACATACTGGACATGCAGCGTTTACATTTTAAAACACTGTTTTAGAAAGAATATGCACTGGTGTATATGGCACCTTAAAACAAACTTTTGTATGATTGCCCTATTGAGTAAACGTGTGTGTGTGTGTGTATATATATATATATATATATATATATATATATATATATATATATATATATATATATATATATATATATATATATAACAAATGCTGTCTGGAACTTGGTGCACAGCAAACAAGCAGTCCAGTACCACTGACAAGGCGCTTGCAGTCCATTTCTAGACAAATTTTGGTGCAGTTTGACTAAAATATGAATGCAAAATGGATAAAGGCTGAACCAAATAGGATGTTATGTTGCAAGATGATTCTTGCTTATTTTAACTTTTATATTACATTCATGATAAATAGATGCATGTGCTGCTCAGTGTTAGCAAATTGAAAGTGAAGCTACATTTTAAAGTGCAAAGTTCAAACTTGAGGCATCCTAGCAATGGTATCCAGCTGTTTCTTGGCTTCCACTGCACTGGTGTTACATAGCAACATCTTCCGTTGTGATGATGTAAACATACTAGGGTTCAGAACCAAAAACTACTGTGTGAACACAGTCCAGTGGGGGGAGGGGCGTTCAATCGCATTCTGGTGTGTACCTGAGTTTTTTTGTTATATTTATTGTGTTTCAGGCAGCAGAAATGGGGTTTGAACACTTATTTGTATGCCCCAAAAGATGACTACAAACACAGAATGTTTTGGAGAGAAATGTATTCTGTTGAGGAAGCAGGTAGTAATTCCTGTCATTTGAAATTCAAAACGTTTGTTATGCTTTTATGTGGTTTAAAATGTTTAAGTGTAATTCTCTCACTTGTTCTTTTTAAAGAGCAACTCACAACTTTGATAAGTGCTGCTAAAGAGTATGGGATTGAGTTCATTTATGCCATTTCTCCTGGCCTGGACATTACATTCTCAAATCAAAAGGAAGTGTCGACACTTAAAAGGAAATTAGACCAGGTATGAATGAGCTTTTTCAGAAGCTTCATGTGTGCCAGTGTTTTTATGACATGCATAATAAATCTTCATCTATCTTTTGTGCAGGTCACTCATTTTGGGTGCAAGTCCTTTGCCTTACTCTTTGATGACATCGATCATAACATGTGTCCAGCTGACAAGGAGGTATTCAGCTCTTTTGCACATGCCCAAGTGTCTGTCACCAATGAGATCTTCCAATATTTGGGAGAACCTGAAATTTTTTTGTTTTGCCCTACAGGTAAGATTACCATTATTCATTACCTTAACCATGTTGTTTTACATGATGGCAACTGCTATGTTGTTGTTTTTTTTATGCTTTATCACACTCATTTCATGTTTCCACTTCCTCAGAGTATTGTGGAACATTTTGTTATCCAAATGTGTCACAATCGCCTTACCTGCGCACAATAGGTGAAAAGTTGCTTCCTGGTATTGAGGTGTTATGGACAGGTATTGTATTTGCTTACAGCTATGTTTTCATTCAAGTTTGAAGATTTATTTTATTTAAAAAAAAAATATTTGTGTTTGACAGGTCCCAAGGTAGTATCTAAAGACATAACCGTTGAATCGATTGAAGAAGTCACAAAGATACTAAGGAGAGCTCCTGTAATCTGGGACAACATCCATGCTAATGACTATGATCAAAAGAGACTTTTCTTGGGACCTTATAAAGGCCGGTCTACAGAACTCATTCCTCGGCTAAAGGGAGTCCTCACCAACCCCAACTGTGAATTTGAGTCTAATTTTGTGGCTATTCATACGTTAGCCACATGGTATAAGTCTAACATGAATGGAGTGAGAAAAGATGTAGTCATGAGTAAGTATGTCTTCATGGAAATGCTGTTCTGTAATAAATAGTTTGTTTATAAATTTAGAGGTTTTGTTAGTTTTTACAGAGAAATATACACTACCTGACAAAAGTAAGAGCAACAAATATAACTTGACTTTTAATTTGATCATTTGGAAAAGTGTCAAAAGGTAGATTTTTTTTCAAGAATCATCTGTTGAACTGCATCCCAGTCCTCACAAATACTGTAGAAGACCTATTGCAACCCAAGAAGACCCAAGATTCTCACAGAAATCAGTCAAGTTTGGGGGCATGCGAGAGATCTGCACAGTGCAACACCAACAGCCTGAGGTATGAAGACATTTGTGCTGCCCATTACATTACAAACCACAGGAGAGGGCAAATTCTTCAGCAGGATAGCGGTCCTTCTCATGCTTCAGCCTCCACATTAAGTTCACTTTAAAGAAGGTCAAGGTGCTCCAGGTTTGGCCAGCCCAGTCACCAGCATGAACTTTATTGAGCATGTCTGAGGTAAGATGGAGGATCTTGATGAACTCTGGGAGTCCTGCAAGAACGCTTTCTTTGCCATTCCAGATGACTTTATTTGAAGTTATTTGAGTCATTGCAGAGATGTATGGATCCAGTTGTCCAAGCTCATGGAAGTCATACACAATATTATTTTTCCACTGCACCATGACTTTATATTCTAAACTAGAACAAAGACTGTTGTCTGAATTCAGACTTTACTGTCCTTATTAAATTATTAAACATTAAGTCATGATCATATTTCATTTTCGTAAAATTTGCGTCACATATAGGCTTTTGCCTTTCATATAAGCCACTTTTGATACCAAATGATCAACTAGGAGTCAAGTTATTATTTGTTGTGCTTTAGATGGGTGACAAGACTTTTGTCAGGTAGTGTAAAGGGCTTTTCACACTGACTGCTTTTTTTCAGATTTTACAGTGACTTAAATCATTAAAGCCCTAAGTTATATAAATAATTATATAAATTATTAGGATTCTAAACATACAAATTTCTGCATGCACAATATAATATTATCACATATTTTGAATTTAAAAACATCGTATTGTTGTCATCTTTTTGGCATGCAGTATGAAGTTCTGTAAAAATGCTGCTTACATACCAAAGACTTTTAGTTTCTCTTTATTTCATCGTTATTGAACAGTAGCATATTATATTTGAGCATAAATCCTAATCTTAGCTTTTCATTTCTGTATCTAGCTGACAGTGAAGACAGCACTGTGTCCATCCAGATAAAGCTGGAAAACGAGGGCAGTGATGAGGAGCTAGAAACCGATATCCTCTATAGCCCACAGATTGCACTCAAGCTAGCTCTCACTGAATGGCTGAGCGAGTTTGGCGTCCCTCATCAGTACAACAGTAACTATTTTTTATATCTAATACTTTGTAATAGGATCTGAGTTGTTATGAATTTGATTGTTTAATTTACCCTTTCTCCATTTTGTGCAGGCCGGCAAGTGCCTCACAGTGGAACAAAAAGTACTACTATGGATGTTCCCACGCTCACTGCATCCACCCTGGTCACTTCCACTTCAGTGACCACAGTCTTCCAACAGCCCATCATGAGTCCGGTGGTGCCCCTTTCTGATGAGCCACATGTGCTTGGCAAAGAAGAAGAAGAGGAGGTGGAGAAGAAGGAGTTTGATGAAGAACCCATGGAGATGGTTGTGGAGAAACACGACGAGGTCGAGGACACCAAAAATGTCAACCAGATTCTAACAGAGATTGTCAAAGCCAAGATGACGGAAGATCTCAAACCCATGGACACTGATAAAGAGAGCCTGACAGAGTCCAAATCGCCAGAAATGTCTATTCAAGAGGATTCAGGCAGTGACATTGCACCGATGCAAACTGATGAACAGCTCAATAAGGAATTGTTTGTTCCAGGCCCCAATGAAAAACCGCTCTTCACTACTGAGGCACTTACTCTGGAGGATCTGACGCTTCTGGCTGAACTTTTCTACCTGCCTTATGAACACGGTCCAAAAGCAGTACAGATGCTGAAAGAATTTAACTGGTTGAGAGCCAATAGCAATTATGTTAGTGTCAACTCCAAAGCAAAGGATCCAGAGAAGGTGAGAAATGGCTAATTTTAAAAAAGTGCATTATGGATAGAGATCTGGTCAGTTTGGTCAGTAAGAATAAATACAATTTAATAGACATCAAATGCATTTGGGGGAGGGGGGTATTTTCTTGTTTTTTTTTTATAAATCAAATCCTTTGTTAATAAATCCAAATTATTATTTGCTAAATTATTTACTCATACAAGTCTTGGATGTTTTGTATTAAGATATATGTGCTGTTTTTAATATATAATTAACTTTTTGTTCATGTTGAGTCAAATATAAACTAAAATGTTCAATAGACTTTAGCCAGACAAAATGGTGGAAGTGCAGTAATTATTTGCACCACACGGTGGTGCTTTTATGATAAAAAAAACTCACTTTATAGATAATTAAATCTAAAAATAAATATTAAATAAACATTTTTGGGAATTGCTACTAAACTGTATTAAAGCACTCGAACTTTTATAGTGTGTCAGTGACAAAGTGATTTTTATTTATTTGTGTGTGTGTGTGTGTGTGTATGTGTGTTTATAGGTAACTGAGTGGCAATCCAGAGCGGAAAACTTTGAGGAGATGTGCTGCTCTGTCATGCAGATGTTCACCAGACTCTCAAACTCCGCAAACAGGACCATTCTTTATGACCTGTATCCCTATATCTGGGATATAAAGAGTATCATCTCAATGGTGAAATCATTTGTTCAGTGGTTAGGTATGTATGGCCAAACATCTCTTTGCTGCATCTCTAGCTATGCCCATCAAATATTTAACAGTTATTAAGTAAAATCTAAAACAATAAGCATTAAGTTGAAGTCACAACTTCACCTGTTTATATAATGTTCAAATCTAAACTCGCACCTTTATGTAGTGACATTATTATGATTTCAGATACTCTAAAACATTTCTTAACAGATCGCAGAATGTTTTTTTAGACTTTAGTAAATGAACACTTTTCTACTTTAAGACCTCAGTTCTCACTCAAAGTATGGAGAGCTTTTACATGCGATACTAAAAAGTTTTGGGCAAGGTTTTTCTAAAAATTCGGTGCACAATTGCTTTTCTTATTTTATAAAGTCCTGTTTTCCTATACTGACTGGATGCTGTCTTCATTGCTAGCCATTCGTTCTCCTTCAGGCATGTCTTAATCTGGTAGTGCGAATTGGACTGCTGTGGTCACAGTTGCCAGGGTGGGTCCTGCTGCTTGCTGTGTGTTCAGTATCATTGTGCATTAACTTTGCAACATCTGTTGCAATCTCTTTTGATCAAGGGTGTGATCATGGAGGAAAATAGGCCCCTAATGCTCTAGTGCGCCGCGCATGCGAACTTGAAAAGCGAGGCGGCTGTATAAGGCTATTCTGGTGCGTCATAAGTGATTATATTGTATATGATTGATTGTCGTCTGCCATATGATTATGTACATTACAGAAAGATGCTCCACAAACATCCTCAGCACATGCTTTACTCTAACTGAACTGGTCTGGTCGACATTGCTGTGAACTGTGCACAGTTCTCAAGATCTTAAATTCATTTGCACAGTCAGCCAACTGAAGGGTCTCCTATCAAAGAGGCGCTTGGGTCATTAGCCAGCCATTTTATTTACGGTGATTTTATTGAAAGACCTGTCACTTGCTGAGAATGCCCGTGTTTGTTTTCCATATAGCTTCTGGGCATCACTACAGTCCAGTTAGAGTAATGGATTCTGCTCTAAATGAGGGTTTTGTTGGAAGTTGCTTGAGTAATTATAGCACCAGCATGGCCTGGGTTACCTTGGTAACCACATTTCATTCACAGGTTTCTGTCCAGCTATATAACAAAGCAACACAGCAGGCAGCAACCAAAACTGGCATGCCACATTTAGGTTGTTGTAAGCTGATGGAGGGGAAAATCAAATATATAATATGTTGCACTAATGAGTGGGTTCTGGAGAACTCGAATCAAACGTTTTTGACTCATTTTCATAGAAAACCCCATAAAGGCTTCTCTTTATGGGAGAACATGCCTATTGAACAAATGTGATGATTATTTAACTGTGCCTTTAATGTAAATTTATCAGGGTTTGGTTGGGGACTGTCCCTTCTCAATATGCTTTTCAGCCTCTGTTTGCATGGGCAGTCCAAATACCAGGGCATTTTCAGCCAGCATTTATACCCCGTCCAAAGCAGTGCAGATGGCATTTAGTCAGTGGCTCGCTGCTGTTGTGCTGAGATCAGTTACTAATGAGCTCTTTTATTGTCTTTTCCCTTCATTATGTACAGATGGAAGAATCCTCAGCACAAGCTTCTACTGCTATTGGATGGACAGTGCCCGATGTATGCACGCACAGTGCTGCAGTACTTTTCTTTTGGGGGTTTTATAGATTTGATGTTCTTTATGTCCCCAAATGATTTTATTTCAAAATCTCAGGAAAGGAAAGGGTTTTGTATGAAGTCACATTTGCGCAGCGATAGCTCAAGTGTTAGGTGTTAACCCCTCAATTTTTTTTCTCTGGCAGCTCTAACATGGTTTTTGTTTCTATCAGTAGGCCCAAATGAAATGGCTCAGACCAACTTTACCACATCATCTTAGGGGAAACATGATATACGTTGCCTGAATCATCTAGACACACATTGGGCTCTATGAAATCTGCTCTATTTTTTATTAGTTTTAGTTTTTTTTTCACCCAGAATGCTATATACTGCACTTTAATAATTAAAAGTCTGACAAGCAGAGGGAGAAGGAGAGAGAGAGAATCACCATTCAGTCGTACATGTACGACTCTGACACAGACCAAGCAGAGAGTACAAAATCATATGTGTCTTTGTACAGTTTTACAGCCAACTGTGTGCTAGTTTCAAGTGCCGAGCTTGCACACAGAAACTAATAACCACGCACACTGAATTAACTTTGACTGAGGCACCGGATGCGCCGCTCGAAGCCGCGACATGGCACACCAGACACTCTCTGTGGCGCACCAGAAGCATGAAGTGTCCCGAATCGTCGCGCCACGCATTTTTGAATTCTAAACATAGGTTTCTGCAGCGGTCCGCGGCGCCCAGCCGTCGACTTGAGTGTATCCTGATAGTAACCTATGTTTAGAATTCTAAAACGCATGCTAGTTAAGATCACAGGGAGCTTCTGGAATCGCGAGAAATGCAAACGGCTGAAGTATAAGGTAGACTCAATGAGAAGTACACATGTTTGCAAACCTGCCTAAAGATACAACCAATAATTCAGATTAGAGCGATAATGTGGAGAATATTGCTCTTGTGTTGAGCCCAATGAGCCTCGCATCTAAAAATAGAGCTAGGGTGTTCCTTTAGTGATATTGCTTCGACTCACGCTGAAAATGGCTGACGTGAATTACCAAACTGAGGATATGATGACGCGCCTGTCAATCAATATTGGTGGGCGGCGGGACCGCTCTCCTACGTCAAGTAGCGGTCGGTTTGAAAACAGCTCCAATTGGTCCACCGTTTTTTTATGTTGTTAAATTAAAAAAAAAAAGCACTGGGTGTGCTTATATCACCCCAATATGACAGTCTATACACCATACATGCACATATGTCTGTCCAAACAGCTTGAAAAGTAGATTTTTTTACCATAGGTGCCCCTTAAGTTTTTCTTTTTTTTTCTCATATTTGATTTTATTTGTTGAAAACATGGAAGAATAATTGTTTATATTTATAGGCTTTATCTTTAAATTGTTTTTTGTGTGTGTCTGTGGTTTAATAATCACATTATAATCACATAAAAGTCCACGTCATTATTTGATAAGGTGTACAGCACCTAATTGCCACTTTTGATGTATTCATTTAAATCATATATATATATATATATATATATATATATATATATATATATATATATATATATATATATATATATATATATATATATATATATATATATACACTATATAAATATATACACTATATAAATACATACACTATATAAATACAGTAAGAGAGACTTTCACTTCGCGCATAGTTTGTGAATGAACAGACTTGCGTGTAGCTGCAGACGCAATCATGAGGCTGTTTTTGCTGTTTAAAGTAATCAATCACAGAACAGGTGAAAGTGCATTACTTTGATAATTTTAATATAGCATATTAATAATGAAATCCAATAATTATAGTATAATATTGAGAGTTATTTTTAAGCTATCTCACGGCCCACCTGCAGGATCGCTGAGGCCCACTAGTGGTTGAGAATCTGTGATTTAAATAATTGCCCAATTCCGTGACTCTGTGAATTGTGTAAATTCTTTCGTCATTTGATCCATTTTCCATATCAGAAATCATAGAGCCCTGCACAGCATAATAAGACTAAATTTTTAGAACACATAATTTAAAAAAAACTTATTGGATGTGGTTAAATTCCCCTCAGATGTTGTGTGTGGTGTGTTTTGCCATTTCACAACAGGATGTGTTTCAAGTATGATCAAATTGAAATGAGGAGAGCTTTGTCTCTCCGTTTTTGCGCTGCATTTGCCTTGTTACATGACGCTCAGTCCTCATCCCTTCACATTGGTGCTGCTATTTAGAAACCAAATAATTTAACTTGCAGCATAGAGCTTGTGTCTGCTTAACAGCACTCATCTGCTGTAGGAACAAATAGACTGGAAAGATTCAGTTGTTGCTGGTGTTTTGCTAGATCTGCTGTATTGTCATGTAGAATTCTACATGAACTTTAAATTGATCCTAGAAAGCGTCCGCAGTGGTGGCTGATGCAGAACCCTTGATAGTCATGTGACAAGGCAGATAGGTCTAAATGTGACTTCAGATTTAGCTTAGAATTTAATGGGCTTGAACAGCTGAAGCTTATTTAGTATCAGCGAGCGAACAGACGGTGTATAACTAGCATAATGCAATACAGCAAATAGGTCTTTTAACATCCTATTTCCTCATAACAGACATTAACATTGAGTTAAGAGTTGCTTGGTGTCTCAATCTAGATTGCATCGTGAACCTCACTTAATTATAATTCTTTCAGAGTCTGATAAGGCTTGAGGGGAAAAAGTAATGTGCCCAAATCTGGCATTACATTCAGTGTGAGCCCTCTGGCATTGTAAGCTGAAGCTGCTTGAGCCCTAGGCAGAAGATGTCCACGCTGTTCACTGTTGTAAATCTTGCGGTGTTTTCCATGAATGTAGATTTTTATTTGGAATGAGACACTTCTGTTCAATACCCCTTCCCCCTCATTATGCCAGAAAGCCCCTCACATAACGTTCTCCGCTTGGATCTGATCTCAACAGGGTGTCGTAGTCAGTCGTCAGCACAGTTCTTAAGTGGCGACCAAGAGCCCTGGGCCTTTAGGGGCGGTCTAGCAGGAGAGTTTCAGGTATCCATAATTGAATTTCCCGCAATATGTTTCACAAAGATATGTTTTCGTTTGTGTTAGATGTTGGTATTGTTGCAATTCACCACGGGTTGGTCTGTTTAAGGTGAACTGTCTGCAGCTACACAGAAAAACAAAGGGGTGTTAAGCCACTTGGGCTTTTTTTCGGAAGTGTAAAAAGCTACTATCAGATCCAGTGTTCGGGGTGATTGTGTTTTCTAATCTAGCCTAAATTTGGATTTCTTTCAGCAGCTGCCCAAATGAGATGCTGCTTTTCCCCTTGCGCTCGCGATGACGCAGCATGGCTAGGTTTTCTTTTATGACATCTTGTTTCTTTGCAGGAAACAGCGCAAATTTTATCACCACATTTTGTCTGCGCTTGCGAGCTCTGCGTTTGCGCATGCGACTGCGAGTATGACAGCTCAAAGCTCTATGAACAAATGAATGGTTATCAATCCATAACTATGCTACATTTTTAACATCTCAAAATGAATTGACTATTTTAAGTGGTATGGAAAATGTATGACGTTTTTAACTAGTAATATTTGGTCATGGAGTTTTGCTTCGCGCCAGCATCATTCCTTTTTTTCAACAGGAAATTCTTGCGCAGCGAAAAATATAAAAGAGTGGGAAAGGAGCATCTCCTTTAGCCAGTTAAGCCTTTCTCAGACCAAGCCTGCACACTTTTGTTTAATTTTGGTTTCTCTCAACAAAAAAAAGGTTGAAAAATGATTTTCATTGGTGCGTATGTTAAGTATGGGGTTTTACATGCTCTTGCTGTACACTGACCTACCAGAGAAGCTAGCTTACTTACATAGACAATACTTTCCATGCCAGTTTTAGGCATACTTTTGATCAGCTCTTTTGTGTGAGGTTGGATCAGCTGGAGCAGGTAAACTCACTCATGCCGGCTGATGTTTCAGTAGCAGTGGAGTCACATGGTCAAGTCAAGAGAGATACTAAATTGTGCCATGCTTTTGCTTTGGTCTCCACAGAGACTGTTGCCAATTGATGGGGCAAACGATCTTTTCTACCAGCCACCACCATCAATGCCAACTTCCAAAATCTATACCATAAGGCCTTACTTTGCCAAAGATGAGGTAAGTTGTGGCTCGGCATCAACCCACAGATTTTTTTTTTTTACTTTTTAAAGGGGTGCTTTACAATGTATTTTATAGGCTTAGTTGTGTTTATAAGATGCAAAACAATGTGTGCTCATTCTTCACTTGTAGAAAATCACACTTTTTTTTCCATATACCTTACTTTGATTATATACAGCTACTCAGCTAACATAAAAATGACTGTCATATTTTCTAGTTCCTCCAAAAGGCCTGCCCTCAAGAGGCTCTGATTGGTCCACTAACATAAGGTGCTGTGATTCACGAATTGGCTCCACGTCACTCCCCTACAAGCACGCGCTTTTGCGCTGAGTAAACAGTCCACTCAGAGCAGCTGTTAGCAGCGTTAGCTGCCTGAATCAGACAAAAAAGAAGAGCACACAGCTCACGCCTGCTCTCTAAAATAAAATCTGACAAGTGTCTTTTACATATATTCGGGTTATAAGCATGTGTAAGTAATATGCAAATGTCCACATATCTTTAGCGGGTTGGTTATTTGAGATGTAGAATGCATGGAAAGCAGCCACATAGAGAGACACTGCAGCGCTGGTGACTGGTTTGACTGATAAATATGAATTTGTAGCTAAGTTGTAAACGGTGCCAATCAGCATTTCCTATTGTTCACATTCTTGTTTATGTCCTCGCTACAACATAGTTAACTACAAACTACTGCCTGTAGTTGATCAATTTTAACAAACAAAAATACTTACAGGTTGTGGCTTACAATCCACAGCTTCATCTGTTGGAGAAGTTTGAGCCGAATTCAGCACTGAACTGGGAGAGATTCTGGAAGTTCTCCTAAACATAATTAAAATTAAACTGAAAGCAATTCTCTCTTTGTGTCGTGTCCTTTGGAAGCCCAAATACAGAAACAGAATGAATTCTGAAAATAGCAGCATTTGGTCGCCATTTTAGCGTTCACTGCATTAACATTACAGCACCTCTGGCCACACCTCTTTGCTTCGCAGGGTGTGCGCACGAGGTGAATGCGCATAACCTAAAGCATTTGTGTTCTCACTAGCCCGGATGTATTTTTTTGTAGTCCCCAAACTTTGTTCGCTGGAGGCTTTGCTAAGCTAACTCTGTAAAAGCCAATGTCTCCCTTTGCTTTGAACTTTGAGCATATTACATTCAGAGATGCTGTTTATGTTCACACAGCTACACTAGACATCAACTAAAGTTTAAAATATGATATCATAGTGGACTACCCCTTTAAGACAGTTTTAAAATATCGATAAGTCCACTTTAAGGGGCTAGAATCTACTAATTTGTAAATAGCTCTGGATTAAGTTTCATTGCATTATTTGTCTTGAGGAAGATTTTAGCTAATAGTTTGTAATCAAAAGTTGTTGAATACATTGAACTAATAGTGAAAAACATTTTAAATGAAAAAATATTCAGAAACTGTTTGAAATTAGAAAGAATGACTTTGTTTAAAACCTATAAAAAGGTCTTAAAGATTTAACTTTGTGTCTTTTACTATGTCAAACTAGTAACTTGCTCACTTGCTTTTGTGCTTTGTTGAAGGCTTGACCACAGCAAGTGTCTGCTGTTTGAAATCTCATTAGATCCAGAGTTCTATATCTAAATAAAACAATGTTGGCTTGTGTATTCCCAGCTGAGATGTCCCAGTTTACGCGGTGCTTTTAGGTTTATTCGCAGATCATCTGAAGTGTTGTGCTGAAACGGCAGTCTGGTCCACCTGTTAGCCCTTAAAGGGCTCACAATTTGTGGACCGGGAGATGCCAGATTCCTTCACACTGCATCTCTTTTTTTCTGTCCTCAGTCCGCCATCTATAAGATCTGCAAGGAGATGTTCACTGAGAGCTGTGAGGGCATTTCTTTCTCAGATGAATCACCGGACCTTATTGGAGACAGGTGCAGTTTGAGCTTTCGTTTCTTTTAGTCACATTATTATGTTTTATATACTGATTAAAACTCATGTTATTAATGGTCTGGCTTATTATAGGTTAGTGGGAGGTTTCCTGACGCTCAGTACAGACTATGGCTTTGTGCTTGAGGATGAGGAAGGTGTGTGTGGCTATGCTATGGGCACAGTGGATGTCAAGCCTTTCGTGAAGAAATGCAAGCTTAGTTGGATTCCGTTCATGCAGGAGAAATATATCAAGCCAGACACAGAGAAGGACCTTTCAGAGGCTGAGGTCAGCATGTCATCTTTTATACATCATTGCCTAGCAAATAAAAACCTCATTTTTCTCTGATCGAATCATTTTTAGATCTCAATAACATGTAAAATGTATACTAACATGCAATTTGGTAGTTTTTGCATTGTTTCTTCTTCAGTCATTTGTTAGACTATAATAAATCACAACTAACTTCATTTCATGACATTTGTTTAAAAAACACAAATAAGACATTATCATCCGGTTATTATCAATTATATCTATAGGCTAACCCAGGGATGGGCAAACTCGATCCTGGAGGGCCGGTGTCCCTGCATAGTTTTGCACCAACCCTAATCAAACACACCTGCTTGTAGCTTTCTAGTGATCTTGAAGACACTAATTAGGTTCAGGTGTGTTTAATTAGTGTTGGAGCAAAACTCTGCAGGGACACCGGCCCTCGAGGATCGAGTTTGCCCATGGCTGGGCTAACCTGTAGTGGAAATATTTATAGATCTGTTTTCTCTAGCAAAGTAACAAGACGTGGATTGTAAACATTTAAGTAAATATAATGTTTTTTTTATTTTTATTTTTTTATATGTGTTCTGTGGTTGAAAAACTGATTGAGAATTTGAAACATAATGAACCCATACCAAAACTTTTCAGCGCAAATGCATGGACAGTTGCATTGATAGTATTTGCATTTTTACATGATTTCACCATTTTTATACATGAATAATTAAAATTAAGATGACCTCAACAATACTCTCAATTCATGATTCAATATCAATCTTGATTTAGAACTTGCAATATGATGTTATGGATAACATTATTATAATGGCATATATAATAAGTAATTTTTAAACTGCCAGTGCTGGGTAGTCACTAAAGATTAGGACTTTAGTTTAAGACCGTATGCGTGCAAATGCGATCAGCACGACTGATAATTGTTTGTGCAAACAAATGGAAGCAGGTAACTACCAAATAAAAGAATCATGAGAGGAGCCGATTGGCTCTCCTCACTCACTGACGAGAACCTCAGTGTGCTTAAAAGCTCCTGTGTCCTTGTGCAAAGCAACCGTGCCTAGAAACGCAACTGGTGCGATTGCTTTTCTTTAAAATAGGCTGGAAAGAAGCAGTGCTCGTGCACCCAGGGTCCTGCTGCTTTCAAGAGCGCCAGGTGTTTTGTAAGCATCATTGCTGCTTTCCCTTTAACCATTCTTTGAACAGATTATTAATGGGCCTGACGGTAACCATGTGCACACGATCATTCTTTCATTATCGCACACAGGTTTTTTTGCCTGATTTCTTTTGCTTAGTTGTTTTTGTTTTTATATTTTAATTATCATCCTTTACAAGATCATTGCTTTAATAAGAGATTAACTCACAATTTGAGTATAGTTAACTGGTGATCAGATCTGGGACCTTTAGCCTGGACAAACTACTGTGCATTTAGAAACATCAAAATCATTTTTTAAATGTCTATTGTTTTTTAAAAGAACATTTTTATTGAATAAAAAGTCTATGTCTATAGCTATGTTTTGCTTGTTTTGACGCATTAATTAAATTTAGTGGTAAGGGAATTATTAGTTTGGAAAACTAAGAATTATGAAAACTAATTGCAATGCGACTCTATAAAACCACAACACATTTGCTCATGCTCATTGATCAAGGTCATACACAACACACAATGAAGTGAAATGAATGAGGAGGCATGTGGACGTAACACAAAATCGAAATCAAGTAATTTTAGCATACCAAAGTCAGATTTATGCATATAAAATATATAATCCCAGCAACAAAATTGTAACTAGTGAAAATGGCGAGTAGCTGGTAACATTGTAAATCTATTAGCCACAGTGGCTGGTGATCAAAAAAGTTATATATATATAAATTACTTTTTTTTTGGTTAATTATACATTTTAAATGCAATAAGCTCACTGTTGGATAAAACATGCGCAATATCAAGAATCATATTGTTTACATCAGCAATACTAGTTGGCGCATTTTTATTTAGCAATTTCTTGATATTATGATAAATTGTTATATCTCTGTTATTCAATAAATTTGAATAAAATGGTGTTTATTGCAACAACAATCTTTTATTTTCCCCATATAGAAAATGATGCTGAGTTTTCATGAGGAAGAAGAGGGTTTGCCAGAGTCATTCCTCAGGAACTTCCCATCACTCATAAAAGTAGATATTCATGCAAAAGTCACTGACCCCAGTGTTGCCAAAAGCATGATGGGATGTCTACTCTCATCACTGAAAGCTAATGGTAGGTAAAATTATATGGCATGTGAACTTTGTTATTAACCATTATGGTAATTATGATGTTATTAAACAATAAAAAAAATCAGTTATTACTTAAATGATGCTGCAGTGTTAGAATGCTTTCCTTCATAAAAATCTTTTTCTCCAATCATCAGGCTCACATGGTGCTTTCTGTGAGGTCCGGCAGATTGACAAAAGAATGTTGGATTTTTATAGCAAACTGGGCTGTTTTGAAGTGGCCAAGATGGAGGGATTCCCAAAAGACGTTATTATAATGGGGAGGAGTTTGTGAATCTGAGCCCCCTACAAAAAAAAGCATACAGAAGGAGCCTCTTAGAAAGTGCACAAAGCTTTGGCCCCAACTTGCTACCTGTTCATGTAAATCTCATGTTTTGTAGTCACAGCCATCACTTGTTTAGGCCTGTAAAGGTAGCCTGATTCACATCATTACATCCAGTGCACTTCTAGAGTTTTAGCTGCTGTTGATTCACTTTGTGTTGATTCAGATTGCGGTGGATGCTAAAAGAGTTTGAAAGTGAGTGTGTGTGCACACATCGGTGTGAGAATGGAAAAAGAATTGAAGTGAGTCTGCAAGAGTAATTCGGCACGCATGATTTACTCTGACTGTTTTCTGGTGGACCGAGAGCTTGAGTTGGCCGAGTGCCATCGAACCCACTCAAATCTCTTAGATGTGACCCAGTTGCGGTTTGCGTTATGTGCATGTTTAGGTTAACATCTAAATTCTCCAAACTAAAAGCTCACCGTTACTTGATAAGAGCCGTCAACACTCTACTGTTCTTAATTGTTCATTTCGGTAATTTTACAGTGTTCGAAGCAATAATCTAGACTTCACAGCGGTTGGGGAGAGGGTTTGTTATTGCTTTCCAGGACATTGTAATAAATTCTGCAGTTTTCCAGGTTCAAATGGTGCCGGTGGGCTCATATGGGGAATACGGCAGGCTAAAGCTGTCCTGTGAGATTTGGGTGTTATTTAAAAAAAGAAAAGAAAACAGAGGCTGAACTTTCTGTGCTGAGCAGGCAGGAGTCAGTGGAGTCGAACCATACACATTTATTGATTTAAGACTGCATGAGATGCTTTTGTGTCAGCCTTTAGCATGGGTATCTTTTAACGATACGTTTTGTTGTTTTGTACAAAAAATGCTTTATGGCTCTTGCCCTACTATGTAATATATGTGAGGGTAATGACACATACTTTTGCACACTTCTGCCTTTGTTTTTAGTGGTGAATTATACAATTCTGAGGCGTAACAGGGTTGCATTAGGATTGTGAGATGCTGATGTGTTGTTTACAATAAGAACTTTTTGTTTTATCTTAAACCTGAAGACCAATGCCCTGCACAGTTTCTCTAATTCGAGGGAAAACTCAAATTTAATGAAGGTACATTCGTGGATTATCTTTAAAATACCCAATATCCTTTTTTTCCTGATGCCTAAAGACAACAACACCATTGCTTGTTAATTATGAGTGTCAACTTGTGAATATATTTAAAAGCCCCGCATTTTGAAAGTTTTTTTTTTTTCTGAAGGATAAAAATGAGACGAACTGATTTTTATGTTTTTTTACTTTAGATGTAGTGCAGATGGTTTATTCTGTTTCCCTTTTTAAACCTTTACTTTTTTTGTAAAATTTCCATCATCGTGCTGTATCCTCAAAACACAGGAACATTAAACTAGATTAGCACAAAAGGCTCCTGCAGATTTCCATATGTAATGTTTTTGAAATAATGCGTGGGTTTAAAAAAATAAATAAGTATAATAGTTTTGTGAATTTGACGGGCCAACAGTTTTGACCTTTTGTCACATTTTCCCAACCCTGTTTAAGGGATATTTGTACTCCATAATTGCTTTTTGTTTTTTTTATTTTAGTTATTCACATCAAAGTGTAAAGGGCTTTTTGTTTCTTTTTTAAAGGTCATACAATGCACATATTTAATGAGTTGAAGACCTTTCTGTACTTTGATGTAATTATGATCATGTATATGTAATATAGTTGTAATTTCTGTAAGGGTTGTATGTAATTAAGATGGTTATTAAAATGTTACATAGAAAATCATTGAGTCATGTGCAAAGTGCTTTCTAGGGGATCTTTCTAACAGAAACGTATATTTTCACTTATAAAAATAAGACAGGGACAGACTTTTAAGCTTGTCTTTTAAGAGCGAGTCCTTGATCACTGTCGGCTTTTTTTTTTTTTTTTTTTTTTTTTAAATGCAAAAAGTGAGAATATACAATCACAGTACATTATAAAGAAAATGAAAAGCATTAAAAAAAAAAGATAGTAATTCACAAATTTCAGTTTTGAAGCCTTTTTTTGGTAAAATAATTAAAAATAGTTTCAAAGTAATACTGCATTTCAGTAAGCAAAATATCTATTAAAAATGTTTTTTTGTTTGTGTATAAAGGTTTGCTAATAAGATAAGAAGATTAAGGAAATATATTTTCTTTTCATGTAAAGGTTCGTTTTGTAATTAATTAAAACCAAACAAAACTTTTTCCCATAGTAAGGAGACGTCTTTACTCTCAATTGCAAAAAGGCAAAAATCTTTCCAAAGCAAATTAGAATAACTGCATTGCCAAAATAAGGGAACTAGGAACTCAGGGTGTTGCTTACAAACGGAACAATTAGTATTGATATCTTTTTTGTATTTTACTTAGAGAGTATTCACTGGATATGTACGATGAATAATTCAAAATGAAACTTCTTTTATCTTATTTGTAGCTATTTTGGGTGAGGCATATTTTTTTCCAATCAATGTCAAGAACAAAAGGATTCCAATGAAAAGCAACATTTGGAACTGAAACAATTCCATTAAGAAATAAAGAGCGGATTGATTTGTTTGAAGAAGTAGCAGATAAACAACATTTTTCCAACCCACTGTCAGCTTCTCAATCTAATGATGCCACTTCCTTTGAGTCATAGCCTTGCACACATTTTATATTAAATTTAATGCAAATGTGACAGGGCTGACAGAAACATGGGGAAAATTGTACATTTGTATTATGTATTTGTAGAACTTATTTATAATTTAATGTTTTAATCAATAGATGTGAATGATAACAACTTAAACTTGCTATTTCTGAAGTTTTTTTGTCTTCTAAATAACAGTTTTTAGCAAAACAAATCTAATAAAGTTGTAGGTTCAATTGGGCTAAGGACAAGGACAATGACAGGGTTTGTACATTTGTAACGTGTTTTTAATAAAGAATAAAAATCTGAGAACCAAATGAATGACATATACCTGTACAGAACAACTCACAGAAATCAGCCATCAGTCCATTTTAGACATTTTTTTTTATTTTATTCACTGTATTTATGTTTTTATTTCAGGGACGTTTCTGGTAGAATGTCCCCTAGACATCAAATTTCAGTACCAGGAAAACACTTTCTGTCTTTTGGTTTATCAAAGTTTGTGAGTGGTGTATTTTAAAGAACTTGCTTCAGTAAGAAATAAGCCACAAGAACTGTTTCTTAAACCCCAAACTAGCATATTAGACTGGTTTCTGATGGACAATTAAGACTGGAAGAATGATGCTGAAAATCAGCTTTGCTTTTCACAAATATTTTACTAAAAATTTCATAACATTAATATAGGCATAAACAGTTTGTATTTGTAACCCTATTACTGTTTTTACACAGCTAAACAGTGTTTAATAGTATCTATACAGATTTTTTTTCTGCTTAAGTTCTGTGTAAAACATCTCATGTTTATGTTTGGAGTGTTATCAGTGTGTGTATATATATTTTAACAATTACCTTCACATTTTAATATATAAGTTTCACAACTTAATACAATAAACCTTCTTTTATAGATAATGTTTGAAGATATTGTGCCAAATATTATTCAGGAAGATTTCTTTTTTTACTGATGCATGAATGACATACAAAACAATGCCAGGGGTGTACATAAAAATATGAAAAGCATAATAGAGTTATATAAAAGTGCATAGACTCAATAGGTAAAACAAAATAACAAATAAAGAAAATAATATTACAAATAATGCTAGGCCTTGTAACACTCAAAAACTTAAATGTGTCAAACAAATCTGTTTAACAACTTTTTGGTTTGTACTCTAATGGTATTTATATAAATATAGTTCTTTAAGTACCACTGAAAAAAAGAGGTTACTGACTTATTATTCAGGAAGACTTTTTTTTAAATTGGAAATACAAAGTCCTAATACAACAAAATGGCATTCAACTTTACAAATTGTGTATCCCACATGGAAGGCTGAACACAAAATAATATACAAAAATACAAAAAGCTTAAATTACAAAAATCATCCAAACTAAAATAAAATTAAGAGGGAAAAATAAGCATAAAAAAGAAATCAATATAAAACAGATATCAGCTACTATGGCAAGTTCTATGATACAAATAAATTAAACATTTTAAGGCCATTTTTTGTTTTAATTTTAGCCAGGGCATCCAAAAAGATTTTAAGTTCTTTTATAAAGACACTGTGTAGTGGAACTGTTTTGAAATATCTGCATTTATGAATAAAATATTAGGCTAATACAATGATAATATTTATCAAATCGTATTATTCAGGAAGACTTTTTTTTTACTTTTATTTTGAAAAGAAGAAATTTACAATATAAATCAGGAAGTATTCTGTAAGAGATTGGGATATAAGTACATAAAATTACAAATTCTTAAGAACAATGGCCTCACAGCCAGAGCCTCGGCTGGGTCAGTTGGCATTTCTGCGTTGAATTTGCATGTTCTCCCCATGTTCGCGTGGGTTTCCTCTGGGTGCTCTGGTTTCCCAAACAAGTCCAAAGACAGGTGAAATGAATAAACTAAATTGGCTGTAGTGTATGTGTGTGAATGACAGTGTATGGGTGTTTCCCAGTACTGGGTTGCAGCTGGAAGGGCATCCGCTGCGTAAAACATATGCTGGATAAGTTGACGGTTCATTCCGCTGGGGCAACCCCAGATTAATAAAGGGACCAAGCCGAAAAGAAAATGAATGAATGAAGAAATAGAAAGGAAAAAAATAAAAGAGAACAAAATAAAGAAAGGGGAAGTACAAAATTAAATAAAAAACACAGAAAGCATCAAAGACCAATTTACTGGAAGCATTATGTTTTCATACATTTCTATTAACTTGAAGATTTCTCTATGTTTGTTTTTGGGACTAGAATAATAACAAATAATATCTTTCAATTTGAATAGTTGTTTCGTTGATTGTGGTTTGTTAAAATAGTTATGTAAATCTAACCAAAACTTTTGTGAGATTTTACATGTAAAAAACATTTGAGTCAAAGTTTACACACTTTCCTGACAGAAATAACAAGCATCTGCAATATAAGTACATTTTGAGATAAATGCATTAGCTCCATAAAACAAATGATGGAGAAGTTGTTGGTTCATTCCGCTGTGGTGACCCCAGATTAATGAAGGGACTAAGCCGAAAAGAACATGAATGAATGAACATATAGTAACGTACAACAACTTGGCATTATCAGTACACCTTTACATTACAAAAAAAAGGAAACAGGTGCAAGTAAAGAAGTATTTGTTATTAATATGTTACATAAAACAATTATAAGTAAAATAATACATGACTAAATATAAAAAACATAAATAAATGAAAAGGACTAAGGGTTTTCTTGTAATTTATACTTTTCTATCAAAGACAACAGATTAATAGCACTTTTTGTTTTCATTATCTTAAGGGATTTTACATATGAAAGAATCTCATTATAGAAAGCACAAAACATTGGTTTCACCTTCTGCATCTTCCTTACTGTCCATTACAAGTCCATAAATGATGCTATTCACATTAAAGAGGTGAGAATGTTTGGGTAAAGCCAGTCATAAACGTCTGACCACAATGCATCCACAAACATACAGTGAAAAAACAAATAATCTGCTTCAATATCATCACAAAACATACATTTATTAGACTCAAATGCAAATCTAACTCTTAAATGTTGACTTGACGGATATATCCCACTTAAAAAAATTTAATGAACTTTTTTAGTTTTTGGAGACAAAGAAAACTTTAAATGTTTAGTTCTAAGTATGTGAATGGTATCTTTAGAGAATGTATGTGAAACTGAGTTTCTATAAACCGCTAGAGGATATGAGGATATATATATATATATATATATATATATATATATATATATATATATATATATATATATATATATATATATATATATATATATATATATATATAATACATTATACAGTTGACCTCAGAACTATTAGCCTCCTTTGAATTTTTTTGTCTTTTTTAAATATTTCCCAAATGATGTTTAAGAGAACAAGGAAATTTTCACAGTATTGCTGATAATATTTGTTCTTCTGGTAAACTCTAAAATGGTTTTTAAAAAATTAAAAAGTGATTTTTTTTAGCCAAAATAAAACAAATAAGACTTTCTCCAGAAGAAAAAATATTATCAGACATACTGTAAAAACATTTCTTGCTCTGTTACACATAATTTGGGAAATATTTAAAAAAGAATAAAAAAAATGGGGCTAAAGGGGGCTAATAATTCTGACTTCAACTGTATATAATGTTGTTAAATAGATTTCTAATCTTTTTGTTTGTAAATTTACTTTGAAATCACAGCCTTTAATTAACATAGGAGAACAGTTGGGGTTACAAGGGTAGAGTAAAAAACTATTTCTTTAATTTCAATGATAAAGGTGATAGGAATGGCTTTAATGTTGTTGCATTTATTATTCAGTAAGATTTATTTTAATTATTGTTTTTTTTTGTTTTGTTATTAACAACAAATACAGAGTTATACAGTAATATACAAAAATATATGCCAGAGTGTACATAAAAACATTCCATAATTAAAAATCTTATATTCCTTTAGAATTTTTTCCCTCTCCACTGTTGCCACTGGCTTGCATGGTTCGGGATCTGTAGAGCTGCACATCGTTGGATTTGCTCTTCAATATTTGGACTCTCAGTAGTGATTATTAAACCACACTGAACTGAGCTCGACTGAACTGAACTGAACTTAAACACTACAAACTGAACTACACTGTTCCTATTTACTATGACCTTTTATGTGAAGCTGCTTCGACACAATCTACATTGTATAAGCGCTATACAAATAAAGGTGAATTGAAAAAAAAAAAAAAAAAGAATATCACAAGTCTTTTTTGCTTTTTTATTAACAATGTCCTCCAAACTTGTGCTGTAGTCCTTAGTCTCTTGAAGGACATGAACACAATTTGGCTTTGATCCAGTCCATTTTTTATGTATATGAAACTTTCCCATAATAATAAAAAGTTGTTCTAGAAAGGTACATTTTTTTGCATGTATTGACATAATAAATGCAAAAAAAAATGATATTTTGTAACTTGAATACAATATTTGTTTTCTTTCTGAGAAAATTTTCCACATCTACCCAGAAAATCCTTGTGTATATATGATCACAAAACATATGGACAAAAGATTCCTGTTCCATGAAAAAAAAATAAATAAATAAATCACGAGAATAATCATTATATCCAAATTAAATCTCTCTAAAACCTCTTTAGCTGGATATACACAGTAAAATGTTAAATATAACTTCTTTCACTTTGTTATTAATACATTTCATAAGAACACCAAACTTTTTTCCAATTTATATTTATGAATACATTGGTCTATTTTAAATTATTATATATAACTGTATCACTGTTATAATATTTCTAATATATTTATTAGTATAACTTTGTTTAATAATACCAATATCTCCTAAAAATGTTTTCTTTAACATATTTTCCTTCTAAAGATTTATTTCCATACTCTCTTATAAAATGAAGAAGCTGTTAGTAAGACTCATAGGGTAACTGCGCTTTTATGTCCATGCGGATGACGTCATGATTCCTGCGACGTTATTTTGCGTACGCGTCACGTGTGTTTTGAAAACGCGACGCGACCTGCACTGTGGATATTTTCCCTCTATTGAAGCGATATTAATTCCGTTTGAACAGTAATGTCGTTTGTGGAGGACGAAGCGTCAGACAGTGGAGTGGACTCGCGCTCGCGGCTGGAAAGCTACGTGTTCAGTAAGACCCATTGCGTGATTTATACGTTTAATAAGCTAACACACGTGGTGCACTTGCATTGTGAGAAATGTCTGAAAATTGTTGCCAGTGACGATTAAGATTAACAAACACACCCCGGATTACTGTGCAGCAAAATGTTGTTCATATTTAATCGATTTCTGAGTTTACTTATATAATCCATATGTTAATTGCACGGTTTAGTGTTTAATTCTGTGGTTTTGTGTTCTTCAGGTTGTGAGTTGTCTTCTGGAGTGCCATTTTACACATTTCAGGCAGATGAAGATGAAGACGTGGAGCATTTTCTCGAGCTTAGGACGGTTTGTAGAGTATTTAAATATTTATTGAATATGTTAAAAACCTTTATATCTCACCTTTCCTTTTTTATTATACTTTTCCATAAAGTACTAGTAAATAGGGACTTAACCCTGTTATATCCAGAAGCAGACATACACATTTCAGGAAACACAATCCAGGCTTCCAAGTGGGAGGGACTTTCACCGCTATAGGTTAACGCTATTAATGGCTCGTTTCCACTGACTGGTACGGTACGGTTCGGTTTGGTACGGGTCACCTTTATCAGGCTTGCGTTTCCACTAACAAGGGTACCCTTTTGGTGGGCGTGGTGTACGACAGAAAGTTTCAGTCGACGTCATTCTAGCTCGAGGAAATGTCTACAATAAAGCTGTATGGGTCGTTCACATATCATATGAGAAGCACTTCTCACAAAACAGATGCTTTACACACATAAATACTTGTGTAGAAATGTTTATTACTAACTTTTCAATGAACATGAGTTGATTATAACTGCAGATCAAAGACAGTGCGAAGCAGCCTACTGTAACGTCTGTAATTATATTAAATAACTAAATAAATGAACATATATAAACACATACAGCCCCTTACAGTCTCCGATATGTTCCCAACTACAGAAGAACTACATAAAGTAGACATTTCGCCCGTATTTAATGTGCTCCTTTTTTCCCGGCTTCTCCTTTGTTTTTTCGCGCTTCACTCTCGCGTTTGTCAGTGTCTGACAGGATCGGGTTTCAAAAGCACATCAATAATCAAGCGCAGGTTATTATCATCAGCTCAAGAAGTTTGTTATTTCAGATATAATGTTAGACGCGCGGCGAGCGCAAGCAAGAAAGCGAAACCGCTCGCGCCTCAGACTGGCTCGTAAAAAACTACGGGGCACAGAGTAAATCTGCTCTTCTTCTTGGATTTGTGGCTGTCCATCAAGACGACGACAAGGTTTGTTTGAGCCCAGATCGACCATGGCTCGTTATTATATGTATTTATGATTCCGCTAAAATCTCTCGCTGTGTTTTTTTAAACATGGCGGGTTTGTTGTTTTCATTCTGGCTTGTTGCGTAAGTGAATGACGTATCTCTGTAAACCAATAGCGTTCAGCTGCGCGTGTGGCTCCGCCTTTTGGTACCCTTTCTCGTGTTTGGTACCCTTTCGAAAGGGTGCCGAAAAAGTGGTACGGTACGGTTCGGTTCGGTACGCTTTTTGACAGTGGAAACGGCCATAAAAGCGTACCAAACCAAACCGAACCGTACCGTACCACTCAGTGGAAACGGGCCATAAGGCTAGAAGTGTTACAGCTGCAGTTACTGAGAATGTGCGCAGAAATATAGCGTCTTTTTTGTCACTGTACAAAATTAATTCATGTTTTATTTTTCATTACTGTAAGGGGTAGGTTTAGGTTCGGGGTAGGTGTAATGGCCCATTTCCACTGAGTGGTAAGGTTCGGTACACTTTTATGGCTGTTTCCACTGTCAAAAGGTACCTAAAAGCGGACTGTACTGTACCACGTTTTGGGTACCCTTTGCAAAGGGTACCTAGCACAACAAAAGGGTACCAAAAGGTGGAACTACACGTGCAAGCAACTGGACCCTGGTGGATTACAAAGATGCGTTACTCGCTACTGCAACAAGCCAGGAAAATTAAAACAATGAAACCACCATTTTTAAAAACACAGCTGGGACATTACACTGTAATACTAGATGCATATAATAACGAGCCATGGTTGACCTGAGTTCAAACAAACCTTTCATCGTCTTGACGAACAGCCACAAAGCCAAGAAGAGCAGAATCTGCCATGTTCTGTTTTTGTTTTACAAGGCTGTCTAAAAGTGTAAACAGTTTCACTTGCCGTCGCTCGTGTATATTTGAAATAACAAACTTGTTGAGCTGATGATGATAGCGTGCGTGTGATTATTGAAGTGCTTCTGACATCCGATCCTTTCAGAAACTGACAAACGCGAGAGTGAAGTGAGAAAAAAAGGAGCAAATGATTCTTTCAGCAACCTAAAACATGAACAAACTGCTATGTTTAACTATTATCATCACCTTATGGACTATTATGAACTCGGAAAGACGGAATTACTTTCTAACAGGTGGTTACACAAGCTGGCGAAGATTAAAGAAACAGATGAGAGGTTTGCACTGACTGTGAGCTATATGTTGCGTGTTTTTAAAGCCGAATAAGGACTAAATAAATGCTGTGTGTAGTTTTTCTGTAATTGGCAGCATATCGGAGACTGTAAGGGTCTGGATGTGTTCATATATGTTGCATTTTTTTATTTATTTTATATAATTGCAGATGTTACAGTAGGTTATTTTTATCATTGATCTGCAGTTATAATCAACTCATGTTCATAGAAAGGTTAGTCATGAACATTTATACATTGTATACACAAGTATTTAAGTGTTTTAAAGCCTCTGTTTTGTGAGAAGGGCTTCTCATATGATATATGAACGACCCGTTCAGCTTTACTTTGACATTTCCTCAAGCAAGAATGTCGTCGAGGGTTGGGGTAGGTGTTGTGACATTAATATAACACAATAGATTGAAACAACAAACTAAATATCTCCCCATAAACTACGGTCAAAATGGTATAGTTTATTATTGACAAAATATAAATAAAATGAACATCATAAAAAAAATCTAATTATGCATTTGTAGTATTTTGTGCATTGTTAATTAATATGTACATAGGCCAATAAATCACATCGACATTCTTAAATTCACATCGGGTACCATAGGTGGTGATAATGCTCCTAAGGATTTAGTTGCGATATGAACAGAAAAAACAAGATGACAATCCGTCATTGCCCATATATGGTTCGCCCTGCCTAGATTGTGTGGCGGGAATTGTGTGTCCTGAAAGGTGTGTGGGTTTCTGCGGGTCTGCAGCTGGATATATAAACTTAATTTGGAGATATATCCTTAGTTTCATCAAATGGAATGATTTTTGGTGACAAATTTTGTTTTGAGACATATTTTTAGAAAATGCTTTGAAAATTTTTTTATTTTAATTATTTAAATAAATTTTTTTTTTACACTTTCGTTATGTTCGGGCTGTTTTTGCCCCAATGACTTCCATTATAATCACATTCTTTGATTGCAAATCCATGACACCATACAATCATGCATTCTTGATTGTTCGTGTTTTTTCCTGTTGGGAAGAGTTAAATTTACAAATTTTTACTCTTAAGCATTATTTACAGTGCATAAAAAGCTTAGTTGCTGGATAAAAATTGTATGATTATATGACATATATTAGATTAGATTCAACTTTATTGTCATTACACATGTACAAGGTAACGAAATGCGGCTTAGGTCTAACCATTAGTGCACTATCAGCAAGTGCAGGATATATCTATAATTTAGAAAGTGCAATTATAGAAAACGATAGTGATATTTACAGATGGATGTACTATGAACATTATATACAGGTTGTATTAACTATGATCAGAGATTTACAAGATATGTCTGTCACACACACACACACACACACACACACACACACACACACACACACACACACACACACACACACACTATATTTGCGCACTTACCTTGATATGTTTGAGAAAATAAAAAATAAGAAGCTCAGCTCTAAGAACATGGTAAACGTAGTCAGTGTATTTTTGCATGCACATTATAATCTTCTATTTTACTCCATATAAAAGCCAGAAACTTTTTTGCACAGGCCCATCTAAAGGGTTAATACTGCCAACTGATGATCAACTGTATAAATGAAAAGTTTTACATCTTCCAAACAGGGAAAAACAACGACTGCGTCCGAAACCTCATACTTCCATACTATACAGTACGCTAAAATCAGTATGCAAGCCAAATATCAGTATGCGAGAAGTACCCGGATGACTTGCTACGTCCGGCGAGATTCTGAAGTGCGCATCCCATGCATGCTGCGCTATCCCATGATGCCCCGCGAGCGAATTCATGAATAGAGTGGAGGAACTATGACGTCACCTTGTAGGCTAATCGGCTGATAGCATTAAACTGGTTCCCTCGATAAAATCTCTATAGGATTTTCGAGTATTGCAAATAATAAGCTCTGTGTTCAAACACTGTTCTTTACACTTACATGTTTTGTCCAGCCGGATAATTCTCACACGAAAATACAACTTTTAGGACTTTTGGATTTTGGCCTAAATGCAAACGCAAGAACTGAAAAGCTAACATTAGGCTACAAACGAACTATAGTGCTTTCGGGGCACTTGCCTGTGACGTCAGCACCACCCTGCTACGGACAACTTTTCTATCTTATTTTTTAGAAATAATGTCCATGACAGAGTTTATATTATAATCCACGCTCTATATTATAAACAAATAAATACGCAAATACACATAGACCTACGTGCCTTTTGGATCGTTTATACGTGGGAAATACATCTGTTTTGCTTTAAGGTTGTTATAAACGTTTTAAAACTGTATTTATAAACGTGCCTACATAATATTATCATAAGACACATTTAAATAAGTGTATCGCTCGCGTGCACACAGCCCGCTTACCTTAACAGACGACAGAAATGAGGCCGAGGAGCAAGTCTATCAAATGCCTGCAAGTTCCATCATGGACACAGAACAACATTCAATATTTTTTATGTCACGAAGTAGCCTATACAGTCACATATGCTATACATTTTAAGGAGGAGTGTAAATACTGCAGTTATGACAGAGTTAAATGTGTTCAGATGAAGAAAAAACCGATGAAAAAACACTTGATCACGTTAAAATGACAGTTAATATGTATGTATTTTTACACATTTATTGACACGTTTGCATTACTGAGAGCAGGAAGGAGACATGCTGCACTGGTAAGTTGTATCCCCATATCTTTAATTAAAATAAATGATGAAAAATGATAAATATTTAATGATACATTTTTAATAATTATTAATTATAAATAATTAATATTTTTTAATGATAAATGAAAAACACTACAAACTATAATATACTATTTATGAAAATACTTAAATAACAGAGAAATCCAAATGCCTAAAACACAAGCAAGCTGCGCTCCAGACGACTTCAGCTCGATGACGTATAATGTCTCCGACACCGCCTGTAGTCCCATTTAGCAACTTGATAGCAACCGTCTTTTTAAAGAAGCGTAACCGTTTTAAAAACTCAAGAGTGTGATGTAACTGATGTGTTTTATGTCGTAGAATAAAACGTGAAAGTATATTGAAGTTGTGTTTGCCACGAACCTTATTTAAGCGATTTAACTGAAATGCCATTGAAAAAAAAACATTGACTTTGGGTTAAGGGAACCGGAACTGCTAAAATGCTAACTCGCTTCTGGGTTTTTGCATATAAATTGACGTCATAGTTCGTCCACTCTCAAAGTGATGCAACTGACGCAGGTAGGTCACGTGACAATGACAAAATGGTGGATGTAGTATGTGCAAATTCCATTCATGCTTTTCACATTCATACTGTATATAACGCACTTTTCTAATGGCAGAGTAGTACATTTACATTCAAATGCAGTACCTACTGAGTAGTAAGCGGTTTCGGAACGCAGCCAACAACAGTCAAAAATGCATTACTATTTGGGGTCATGGCTTTGCAATACAAAATGTAATTATAATGGAAGTCAATGGAGCAAATACAGCCACGAACATAACGAAACGGTAGACAATTTGAACAGTGCACAAGGATTAATGCAGAAGCAAACCTCAAATAGTCTCAGGATTTTGGGGGATTTTTTTATTTGGATTTATTGTGGATACCAACAAAATATTAAACAATGTTTAATGAGTGTGTTTTTGTGATGCTATTTTAGCTGGTTTATTATTGTCACGGAATAATAAATATGACACTAAAACTGCCAGTAGGGGACAGCAATTCTGTCTTCTGATTTATTGAATCATTCAGTCAATTAATATGTGATTAGTTGCATCATTTCTTTGAAGGATTCATTTAAAACTGCTGATTTACAAAGAAAAGATGCAAGTGGCTTTCTTTATGAAGGGATTATTGAATCACTGACGTATAAATTCATTATGGAATGAAGTACCACTGTGTTGCCCTGAGAAAAACGGACAATATTGTGTCTAAAATGTAACTCGCACAATGATAACCTCTTGTTTGTTGCTCTTACATGTGATAGCCAGCATAAATATTGCTTAACTACAACCACAAATCAGAAAAAGTTTGGATGGTATGGAAAACACACAAAAAAATGTGATTTCTAAATTTAATTTGGCTTAAATTATTCAATTAATTTGTATAATTTTGACTTAAATTACATAGTTTCATTGCAGACTGTATGAATACAAAATAGTTAATGTTTTGTCCAGCCAACTTCATTTCATTTGTAAATATACAACCTTTCCTCTCATTCAGACCTGAAACACATAAACAAAAATACATTTTCCATACTTATTCTGATTTGGGGTTGTACATTTATATAGAGTCTGATAGACTCTATTATACAGTAATTGCATTTGATTTCTCAAGTTTGCTTTCTGCAAAGTGAGTGACAGTTGATAATGTCAGCTTTACACATCATGATGAATTGTTTCATTGTTTGGTGAATTCGATTTGAACATAGCGTGGTATCTTATTGGGAAATCTTCCTCTCTCGGACACAATTTCAATTGCATGGATGTCTGTTGAAATAACCAAAGTTTGCCTGCAGAAATTCACTGAACAATGGTTAAATCTGTTGTTCCCTTTGAACTGCTGTCTGCACTCTTTTAAATGCAGTGCCACAATGCCCACTATTTATCAACTACTCAACAACCAGTGGAGAGAACGACCATATTTTTGCTTTTGACATAGATAAATATCAATATGATTATTTGCATATTTTAAATGGTTTATTATTTTATATTGGGTTTGACAGTAAAGATGTATGTTTAGTAGGAATGCACAGTTTTCATTTCTATAATAATAATAAAATTCATTCATATACTTTTCAAATCTATTACTTGAAAAAATAATATGCATAATTAAAGCTACCATGTCTAAGTGACACATCAGCAAAAAGCCACCAGCTAGGCATGGAGTAAGGGTTGTTGCTAGATCGGATATGGTTGTGGCTGGAAGTTAACGAGAATTATGTCTATTATTTATTAAATTACTCGATAAATTGTATTTTTTAACGTCTGCCCCTAACCCTAAACCCAACCGTCACAGTACTGTAAAAATATTAATTATTGTTATACAGTGTCATAAAAAAATGCTGCTAAATTGATGTGCATATTGCACTTTCCGCCGGCCGTGTGTCCGATCTAGACTTTAACTGGAGTAAGGTGGTTGAGTAAATTTGAAAAGGCAACGAAATCCTGAATGTTGGCCACCAATTGCAATCATTTACAAAACTGTGGCTTTTGCTTTGGGGCTGTCCTTGTCAAATTTTTTTGTATTGTCAAGTGTTTGTTGTATTGGCTTTTTGTAGTTGCTGTTTGACTTTCATCTGATAATCTTCATACATTTAGAGATGGCAAGACTACAGATGATTTATGATCTACTGCCCCTTTCCATTACGGCTGCATTTTTTTCTTTATTAAAAAACACTGCAGTCTTATGTTCTCTTTAGCACTACATTAACCATTTTACAAGAGCTAATCTATCGGCTTAAAGATATTGGGCAAATTTGATTATCAGAGCAGTAATAATAATTAATAATAAAAATAAAAAAAAATGTTTATTTTCCAATATATGATCAATTCTAGCCAAACACCCTCTGGCTCCAGCTTTTACAGTAGCCATGGTCCAATTTCTTGCTATTGGTCAAATTGAAAGGTGATTGACAGATTCAGTAGTAAGGACCCACAATTCATTGTTTCAGCTTCATTATCGCAATGTGTGCATGTTTGATAGTCAAGAATCGTACACAGGGTTAAAATTTTCACTCATGCTTAACTGCATTTTTCACGAGTTTTTGGCATTCAAACACATGCAAGTTTTACTAAGGATGAGCAGAGTGAATATGTAAAATCACTGCCTGAAATTAGATTGGGGGCGTCAAACTCAACCTCATTCATTCATTTATTTTCTTTTGACTTAGTCCTTTTTTTCTTCAGGGGTCGCCATGAACCGCCAACTTATCCAGTATATGTTTTACGCAGCGGATGGCCTTCCAGCTGCAACCCAGTACTGAGAAATGCCTATACGCTCTTGTATTCTCACACACGGCCATTGTAGCTTATTCAATTTGCCTATACCGCTTGTCTTTGGACTATGGGGGAAATCGGAGCATGCAAACCAGAAATGACAACTGGTCCAGCTAGGGCCAGCGACCTTCTTGCTGGGAGATGACAGTGCTAATCACCAAGCCAACGTGTGTCCCCCCTACACATTTACCTGTAGTTTTTAAAGTCTAATCAGGTGTGTTTAATTAGAGTTTAATTAGAAAACTGTGCAGAGCTGCGGCACTCCAAGAACTGAGTTAGATGATGCTTAATGAAAAATAGAAATGCCCCTGTAACCATAGTGGCACTGCACAACTTTGTGCTTCTGATACTCGCATGTTGCACAGAAGCAGAAGTCACCCTCACACTTTTTCATTATTTATTGCATACGCATTTTCACTTCTGTTTAACCTCCTCTACTACAGCACAAAAATACCCGGTCAAAAGTTTACAGGAAGAAGTTACATGCTATGAAATAAAATTAAACCATGTGAAGAAAAGCATAAAGCACTGTTTACATCATTTGTGTCTTTGCACTATTGTATTTATCTGTGCCTGTAATTTGTTTATTATAATTTGCTGCAGATGCACTATCCTACAAAATCTTCCCAATCAAAATAAAATGGTGAATTTTTTCAAAAAGAGCTATTCAAATCGTCTGGTGAAATTACATGCACATCACAATATATGGTGCAAAATGTCACGATGTCAGTATTTTTCCAATGTCAAACATCTTTTCAAGGAGGAAAAAATCCAAAGTTTAAAATTTCCATATTGTGTTAAAAGAATTGATTGTTACACACAAAATCACTTTTAAGATTTGTGTGACCGGCGCTTTTAAAGGTATGACCATATACTTTTCTTTTGTCATTAGATTTGTCTGGGTGATGGTGCCAAAGAGGAGAATAACGTGGTGGAAGTGACCGCTATGAATCACCAAGGAAAGAAAATATCAGTGCCTGTAGCTAATCTCAACATTACTTGCCTGCCGATGGTAATGATGTGAATTTCAGCGTTACATTTTTCTGTTAATATTGCAACAGAAACTAAACATGTTCTCGTGGAATGCCTTATTTTTAATGTTATCAGGCAATGATTTTTATCTGGAGAGACTTTAAATAATATATATATTTTTAATGTGAATCTTTGCAAAATTGTTCAGTTTTTATCAAATGTAAACCTTAAACTGTTTATTTTTTATCTTATGTTATTATTAGTAGTAGTATTTATGTATTATATCTTATATATTATTTATTGATGTTGATGACTTTTTATTATTAAAATATTTCTATAATTATAGAAAAGTGTTGTTTATAAAATGTTTTTTTTCACCATGGTATAGCCAGAGAAGTTGATAGGGCAATAAACCCTATAAACTATCAATAAACAAACTATCTATCTCAATTTTTCTGTTATAATTTTCCGATCAGTTTTTTTTAAATGTCTGTTCGCACTCAGGTAAGCCTCGGAGAGTTTGAGTTGATGGCTCCTGTCACACTGCGTCTGAAATCCGGATCTGGACCAGTGACTATCAGCGGCTTACATTTAGTTGGTAAGGAATAAAGCAGCAGCCACTCTCTATATCAGCCTTTTCTTTGATGTTGTAAATGAATAAAGCTAATTAGTTATTTCAGCCACAGAGAACGAAGAGTCTGAAGTATCAGATGAAGATGACGACGACGATGATGAAGATGATAGTGAGGAGGAAATGCCCTCAGTCAAACCAGCCAAGAAAAAGCAGAAGCTTTAAGTCTCATAAGATATGATTTGAGATCTTTGCATCAGACCTTTCCACATTTTTCTACATTAGATTTAATGTTCTTCTGTGCCACACGTCTGAATGCGGTGTAGACGTTAAAGGAATTTTGTACTGTCAGATGTTGAATCAATACAGCCAGCATCATAAACATCTCATGCTCTGTGTTTTGTTTTTGTTAAACTGTTACTAATGTGTATGTAAGTAACTGCCCTCATTATACCTCCAGTTGACTCTGTTAGAGGCACTCTGGTGTTTACAGTCCTGTCACCATGGTGTCAGTGAGACACCTTTCACCTTGGCTTGATTTTTAGATGTACAGTCCCTGAAACACTGAAAGATGCGGCGGACAGGGAACAGCCTGTTAATCCGCATCTGCCTTAAACACCAGCATATGATATGATGTACTTTTTTGGCAATCTGGGTTTTTAAATTTTAGTCACTATTGAAAGGACTGATATAACTTTGCATGGTGTGTCTGAAGCCGAGATCAGTCAAGGACTTGCCATTTTTGTATTTTTACAGATTTACTTACAGATTCTGTAAATAAAATTTGTTTTAATAGAATCTCTGTTGTTACTTCTCTCAAAAGATCACTTAATGACTGGCAAATTCAGCAGGGTGAACAGGGTGTGCACTTTTGTGTTACCGATGGATGGATAGATGGGGTGACAGACTGACAGACAGATATAATACAGATAGGATAGTTATGTATAAAATGATCCTGGTGGTTTTTCAGTATCATAAATGCTTTAATCTGTGGGTCTCAAACTCAATTCCTGGAGGGCTGCAGCTCTGCACAGTTTTGCTCCAACCCTAATCAAACACAGCTGATCCAAATAATCGAGTTGTTCAAAAGAGTCTGAACACCTTGATTAGTTGCATCAGCTGTGTTTGATTAGGGTTGGAGTAAAACTGTGCAGAGCCGCGGCCCTCCAACAATTGAGTTTGAGACCTGTGCTATAATCATTATTGATAAATGATCAATTTATCACAATATTATGTAAATATTTTCGTCAATAGGTTCAGTTTAATACAAAATACGCATAAAGAAATCTGAGCACAATAGCAAGAGTCTAATATAATGAAGTTATAGTTTAACCTAAAGTTAAATGTTGTCAAACTGAATACAGTTTCTTTATTTTTGTCATTTGTTGCTTAGGTGTTAGATGAACACTGGCTATTTCTAGTTATTTATGAGTAGTTTTTCACCGTGTAGCTCAAGACCGGTTACTCACTGCAGGCCTAAGCTTCTTCAGTACCTGCATGGGAAAACTGAGTTGCTGTTGGAATTGGTGTTAGTGAGGCCAGCAGGGGGTGCTCAACCTGCAGTCTGTGAAAGTGAAGTGAAGGGGACACTAAACTGTCAGACGCCATCTTTTTTGATGAGACGTTAAACCGAGGTCCTGACTCCCTGTGGTCATTAAAAATTCCATGGCACTTCTTGTAAAGAGTAGGGGTGTAACCCAGGTCTCCTGACCAAATCCCCTTTATTGACCATTACCGATCATGGCCTCCCAATCATCCCCATCCACCAAATTTTCTCTATCATTGTCTCTCCACTCCACCATTGGCAGGTGTGTGGTGAGTGCACTGGCTTTGTTGTCCTGTGGCTATCGTCGCATCATCCAAGTGGATGCTGCACACTGGTGGTGGTATGGAGAGACTTTGCCAGTTCTCCCCGTGTTGGCATGGGTTTCCTCCGGGTGCTCCGGTTTTCCCCCACAGTCCAAAGATATGTGGTATAGGTGAATTTAACAAACTAAATTGGCCGTAATGTGTGTGTGTGTGTGTGTGCGTGTGTGTGTGTGTGTGAGAATGAGTATGTATGAGTGTTTCCCAGTAATGGGTTGCAGCTGGAAGGGTATTCGCTGTGTAAAACGTATGCTGGATGAGTTGGCGGTTCATTCTGCTGTGGTGAACCCTGATGAATAAAGGGACTAAGCCAAAGATAAGTGAATGAACGAGAAAACCATTTAGGGTTGCCAGAGTTAAAGCCATAACTGTGAGAACTATAAACTCACAATGCAAAGAAAGCTAGTATTGTTGAGAAATTATGCTAACAAAAGTTATGTAATGCTGAACGAAATGCTGTTACCATAACTATTGCTTTACTATCACAATTCATATTTATTTAGTTAACATAAACAAATATCAAGTAATGCTTAACAGATGTCTTGTTCATTATCATGACATTATAATTCATGTTAACTATTACATTAACAATAACTAATGCAACCATTTTGTAAAGTGTTTGGGTACATTGTACAGTTATTTGACTAGTATGTGAGCCATGTTTACATTTTGACATAAAACGTCCACTCTTGTGTGTCTGTAAGTATTTGTTACAAAACAAACATGAATTTAAATATTTTATAACTACAAAATGAATATCAAGTAAAAAACAATTTATCTGTCTTATTTCATGTATTGTAATAAATTTATTATTTACTTATTATTATCCAATGCAATAAGCAGCTATATACAGTTGAAGTCAGAATAATTAGCCCCAACCCCCCCCCCCCCCCCCCCCCCCCTGAATTATTAGCTCCCCTTGTTTATTGTTTTCCCCAATTTCTGTTTAACGGAGAGAAGATTTTTTTTCCAACACATTTCTAAACATAATAGTTTTAATAACTCATTTCTAATAACTGATTTATTTTATCTTTGTCATGATGACAGTAAATAATATTTAACTAGATATGTTTCAAGACACTTCTATAGAGCTTAAAGTGACATTTAATGGCTTAACTAGGTTAGTTAGGTTAAACAGGCAAGTTGGGGTAATTAGGAAAGTTATTGTATTATGATGGTTTGTTCTGTAGACTGTAGAAAAAAAAGCTTAAAAGGACTAATATTTAGAAGGAGAAGAAAAAAATATTATCAGACATACTGTGAAAATCTTGCTCTGTTAAACATCAATTGGGAAATGTTTAAAAAAGAAAAAAAATTCAAAGGGGGGCTAATAATTCTGACTTCAACTGTAGATTTTATTTATTGTATATGATGTGCTCTAATTTCTGTGCTCTAAGTGTTTGTTTCAAAAGCAAACATTAACTAATATCTCATTACCTAGTAAAACATGTTATGGTTTATTAGATTGATCAAAATGAATATCAATAAAAAACGTAAGATTGATAAATGTTGATGAATGTAGAAAAATGTAGATTAAAAATTAATTATAAATATCATGTCTTTAGTACAAATCATATTACCATTCTCGAGACAGTGTATATGCTATGAACCCCAATGGATTAACCATATATGGTTAGCCTCACTTCCTGCCTAGATAGTGTGTGTGTGTGTGTGTGTGTCTAAAACGTGTGTGTCTGCAGCTGGATATATCTCAAAAAACGTACTGTGAGATATAAGCTTATTATAAAATCCTTAAAAGGATAGTTCGCCCAAAAATGAAAATTCTCTGATCATTCTCTGATCTCACCTTTTACTTGTTTCAAACCTTTTTATTTTGAAGTAAGCGGTAAATATCTAACCACTGACTTCCAAAGTATTGGTTTATTCCACTAAGGAAGTCAATGGCTGCAGGTTTTAGGCTTACTTCTTTTCTGTTAGAAAGAAACTACTTTGGAACCACTTGATAAGGAGTAAATAGTAAGCAAGTTATCATTTATAAGCCTAATAAAGTCTTGACTTTAAAGCAGTCAAAAGGTAAGTTGCAATGTAGGCAAAATGTTTAAATGTACCTTTTAATATATTCAGTTATGAACACATTTATTTTCATACTTATGTGCTGATACAGAAAATGACTGGAAACCCAGTTGTGAAAGGACAACGGCGGCTCCTTTAAAATGACGCCACCAGCAAGTGATGTCACTTAACTCCCCCTAGTAACCGTCGTCGGCGTCTCGGAAGGTACTCGAAGAAATATGGTGAGCAGTTGTCGCTCTCTAGTCCTGTCTTTGTGTTGTTTGTTATGAATTGAGATTTCGAAACCAGAAGTTGGCGCGTGAAGTTTTGATCATTAGCCGAAGTGTCGTGTTTTCTGTAGAGATGAAGGCTGATGTATAAGCGGGGCTCAGTCTCAGTTCCATTCCTGTTACCTTAAGTTCATTAAGCAAATCTAGTCAAGAAATTATAATACAATAAACTAAGCACAATTCTGAAATCCAGAGCTGCTGTGTTTCAATCGATCTTCTGTGTGTGTAAATACATTTAATGTTACAGTAGTAGTGTTAATAAACAATTATTATATTTAGTCTCAATTGTTAAGCGACAGAAAAGACTAGAAAAGATTAAACCTACATATTTACTTCTATCAGAAAATGACAACGATATACAGTAGTCAACATTTGAAGTGTATCAAACCCTTTCGTCAAAGTTGTCCTAAATCTATGGACCAGCACTCATTCTTGTCTTAGGATGTTTTTAAAAAGGTTTTGTGATCCACTTCAAATGTGGAAGTACTGTAAATATTACTCTGAAAATTGTTCCAAGAAAATAAATGCATTTTCTAGCATAAATGTTTCCTTTCAGGTGAAAAAGGTGATCAAGGTTTTATTCTGCAGTAGTTTTAATACTTATGCTTATGTAAAATATCCGCTAGACCCCTGTATGTAAATTTTCTTACACTTATATAATTTCATAGACAATATAACATGAAGGAATTAATCTAGAAACACCCCAGTACAACATGTGTAACATTTTAAATAGCTATATATATCAGGGCTGGGTGATTTGGCATAAAATCAAAATCTCAATTTATTGAGCATTTTAACTCAATTACAATTAATGAACTATTTTATTTTATTTATTTATTTATTTTTGCCCTCATAGTAAATATGCTCACATATTACAAAATGAGAGATTTCTGAATGAAGGGTGCATTACTTGATTTTAAAATAATTGAAGGAAACACACACTATCTACTATCTATGCGTATTTATTGAACATCAATGTTGAACAACTGAATTTAAAACACACATTGCCTAAACCAAACTTTTCTTATAAAAAAGTTAATAAATAAGTTTTGGAAACTATTTTCAATGTTTTCAAAGTAGAAAAAATAAGTATTTCAAATAAAAATAACTCTGGCATATCCTGTAAATAATTTTTTAAACAGTGCATTCATTGCATCTGCTGTAAACAAATATTTAAATGTACAGTTGAATTCAGAATTATTAGCCCCCTGAATTATTAACCCCCTGTTAAGTTTTTCCCCCAATTTCTGTTTAGTGGAGAGGGGATTTTTTTCAACACATTTCTAAACATAATAGTTTTAATAACTCATTTCTAATAACTGATTTATTTTATCTTTGCCATGATGACAGTAACTAATATTTGACTAGATACTTCTATACAGCTTAAAGTGACATTTAAAGGCTCAACTAGGTTAATTAGGTTAACTAGGCAGGTTAGGGTAATTAGGCAAGTTATTGTATAACAATGTTTTTTTTCTGTAGTCTATCAAAATAAAATACAGCTTAAAGGGGCTAATAATTTTGACCTTAAAATGGTTTTTAAAAAATTAAAAACGGCTTTCATCCTAGCCTAAATAAATTACCTAAGTTTTTCCCCAGAAGAAAAAATATTATCAAACCAACTGTGAAAATTTCCTTGCTCTGTTAAACATCATTTGGCAAATATTAAAAAAAGAAGAAAAAATTCAAACGTGGGCTAATAATTAATTAATCTTAAAATATAATTCTAAAAAATTTAACTAAATAAATAAAATAGGTTTTTTTCCATTTCAAAATGAGATACAATAACAAGCTAACTAAAATTAATATCAACATTTAAATTGTGAACTAACAGATTTGGACTTGCTGATAGACTGGGACAGGGTGTGGTCTAATTTAATCCTAACTGTTAAAAACTTAGCTCATCTTATCCATTTTAAAGTCATAAACAGTACATATATAACTCCTTGTAAGAGGTTTAAAATGAAACTGCAGTCGAACTACAACTGTCATATCTGTAACACTTTATCTTCAGGTACTTTTCTCCATATGTTTTGGGAATGTCCAATTATTGTTGACCTGTGGTCTCATGTGAATTCTTTTTTGTCCTTTTTTCTAAAAGTTGGTTATGTGTCTAATCCTGGTTTATGTCTTCTCAATGATGATTCTAGTTTTTGTATAAGTACACTAAAGAAGAGAATGTTGTTTGCTGGTTTTACAGCTGCAAAGAAGGTAATCATACAAAACCGGTTTACGCTGCACATGTGTGCAAAATCATTTTGGTTTCATAGCCTCCTTAAAATAGTGATTTTGAAGGTACAATAGCTCAAATTAATAAGGCTAAACCTAGTACCATTGATGCATGGCAATGTTTTTCTTGCAACATTTTAGACTATATAAAGCATGGATCTCAAACTGGATTCCTGGAGGAACTCTAATCAAACACTTCAACTGATTCAACTAATCAAGGTGTTCAAGACTACTAGGAACTATTAAGCAGGTCTGAGTAAAGCTGACTTTTGTCACTTGACTTTTCTTCCCATAGACTTCCATTCATACGCACGCGAATGCGTCAGACTGGAAACGCAGGGTTATGCTTCAAGTTTTGCATGTTGCTGCGGTGCAAAGTTCAAGCTTGGTGAACTCTAACCTGCGAAATCGCATCACTTGACTGCGTGAGAACAATCGAGGATCAAAACAGGACCTCTCTGGACAGAAATTTAAAACATGGAGCAATCGCTCACTTTTTTAATGTCTAATCATCTTGTTTAATCCCGCCCCTTTTCACAGTGCCACATGACAGAATTTCGCACACACAAAGCCCGTTGTGACCGTAGCTTTAGAGGTAGTTGGAGCTAAAATCTGCAGAGCTGTGGCCCTCCAGGAATTGAGTTTGAGACCACTGATATAAAGGATTGACGATATAATAGTTTTTGTCTTCTTTTTTTCTCTTCTTTCAAATTGGAAAATTGTTGATGTGTCTGTTGCTCGCCCTTCCTTGTTTGTTTGTTTTTTTTGTTTGAATGTCATTTTTTTTTGTTAATCTAAAGACAATAAAACGTTGATTACCAAAAAAATCTACATATTATTTAGATTTTTTCATAATTTGTTAAATACGTTTTTTTCACTGAAAGAAACTGGTATTTTTCTCATCAATGTTCTGGTACAATCTTAATTCAGTTTTTGTTTGTTTGTATTTTGCCATTCTATGTTTATTCCAGGGTTTATTGTCAATCCTTCGTAAACTAAAAAGTGCCCCAGACCATGAGGTGCGCATTCTCCTCCTTGGTTTAGACAATGGTGGAAAGACGACACTTCTCAAACAGCTTGCTTCTGAGGATATTAGTCACATCACCCCAACGCAGGTAAAACACACAAAGGCCTGGGAATTATCTCTCTTTTGCAGAAACTACAAATTGCTTTGAAAAAAGGTGCAAAGTTTCTTTTACAGTTTTATAGCATAATCTCTTACATCCTTACACCTTTATTGTTCTCCCGCTTTCACACTGCACAATTTTGCCCAGTTGCTTTTAATTCTTCTGTCCTTGGCAGGGCTTTAATATTAAGAGCGTTCAGTCTCAGGGCTTCAAACTGAATGTCTGGGACATTGGAGGCCAGAGGAAGATAAGGCCGTACTGGAGAAACTACTTTGAAAATACTGACATGCTTGTGAGTGTTTCCTATGTGTTTATGAGTGATGCATGTCCACACCACTGAACAAAGTGTTCAGAATTTCATTACAATGTAAAGTAGCTGTTTATTAACATGTTTAATACACTCACCGTTCACTTTATTAGGTACACCTTACTTGTACTGGGTTGGACCCACTTTTGCCTTCAGAACTGCCTTAATCCTTCGTGGCACAGATTCAACAAGGTACTGGAAATATTCCTCAGAGACTTTGGTCCATATTGACATGATAGCATCACGCAGTTGCTGCAGATTTGTCAGCTGCACATCCATGATGCGAATCTCCCGTTGACTGAGGAGGCCATTTGAGTACAGTGGACTCATTGTCATGTTCAAGAAACCAGTCTGAGATGATTTGTGCGTTATGACATGGGATGTTATCCTGCTGGAAGTAGCCATCAGTAAATGGGTACACTGTGGTCATAAAGGGATGGAGGTGGTCAGCAACAATACTCAAGTCGGCTGTAGTGTTGACACGATGCTCAATTGATACTAATGGGCCCAAAGTATGCCAAGAAAATATCCTCCTCACCATTACACCACCACCACCAACCTGAGCCATTGATACTAGGCAGGATGGATCCATGTCTTCATATTGTTGACACCAAATTCTGACTCTACCATTCAAATGTTGCAGCAGAAATCAAGACTCATCAGACCAGGCAACGTTTTTCCAATCTTCTATTGTCCAATTTTGGTGAGCCTGTGCGAATTGTAGCCTCAGTTTCCTGTTTATAGCTGACAGGAGTGGCACCCGGTGTGGTCTTCTGCTGCTGTAGCCCATCGGCCTCGGTTGTAATGAGTGGTTATTTGAGTTAATGTTGCCTTTCTATCAGCTCGAACCAGTCTGGCCATACTCCTCTGACCTCTGGCATCAATAGGGCATTTGCGCCCACAGAACTACCACTCACTGGATATCTTCTCTTTTTCAGACCATTCTCAATAAACACTAGAGATGGCTGTGCATGGAAATCTGAGTAGATCAGCAGTTTCTGAAATACTCAGACCAGCCCGTCTGGCACCAACCACTATGCCACATTCAAAGTCACTTAAATCCCCTTTCTTCCCCATTCTGATGCTCGGTTTGAACTGCAGCAGATCGTCTTGACCATGTCTACATGTCTAAATGCATTAAGTTGCTGCCATGTGATTGGCTGATTAGGAATTTGCGATAACGAGCATTTGGGCAGGTGTACCTTATAAAGTGGCCAGTGAGTGTATACAGTATGTTAAAATGTAATTTATTGCTGTGATGCAAAGCTGATTTATACAGTAATCTCTTCAGTGTTGTGATCTTTCAGAAAATATTTTAATATTTGGTGCACATAAACATGTCCGTTATTATCAATGCTGAATACAGCTTGCATACTCATTTTTTAAAATTCAAAATATATTTTAAATCTTGAAATAGATATTACACATGTAGCAAACTGCCACCTGCAATTACTTGTATTCCTTCTTTTATTTTGATTTTAAGTCATAAAAAATTAATGGGTAGTTTATTTAAATTTCTTATTTTAAGGAATATTTCTTATGTACTAATTTGCTCTGTGTGATTATTTTTGACATTTTGGTTTGCATTTCAGATTTATGTTATAGACAGCGCAGACAGGAAGAGATTTGAGGAAACAGGACAGGTATATAATTTAGCAAACCTGCTTATTATTGCTTGTCTTGTGTATGCATACGTCTCATTCTTTCCACTATACAGTTCATTGCAGCGTCTGTATCCTACTGATTCAAAGAAAACTCAAAGAAAGAAAATGTGTAAGCTTCTACTTCCTAGTTGTTTTTGTTGAATTGTTCATGTGGTGTGCAGGAATTGGCTGAGCTTCTGGATGAGGAGAAACTTAGCGCTGTTCCTGTTTTAATTTTTGCGAATAAGCAAGACCTGCTGACCGCTGCCCCGGCCTCTGAGATCGCTGAGGGACTGAACCTGCACATCATTCGGGACAGAATATGGCAAATTCAGTCCTGCTCTGCACTTACAGGAGAGGGAGTCCAGGTCAGTCACTACCATAAAGCTGGGCTATGCAATTTGTTCCAAAAACATTTTTTGTTAAACTAGTTGAAAATGGTTTACATTTTGATTGCAATCTGAAATTAAAGTGGTATGTAGTGAAGAGATTTAGTATAGAAGCTATTTTATAAATAAAATTAAAGATGGAAAACTTTGTTATCTCGACAAAGCCACATGAAGTAGCATTTTTCTACCATGACTGGACATGTTGCTAGTGTGAATTAATGTTACTGTTTCTATCATGAATTAGCATGTTTCTAAAATGAATTTCCACGATGTTAGCATGAACTGACATGTTAGTAGTTTTTTTGATGAATTACATGCATTAGCATTTTGCCTGCATGTTTCCAACATGAATTATAATGTTGATTACATGAATTAGCATTTTGTTAACATGTTTTAGCCTGAAATAGCATGTTTCAAGCTGTCAAGAATGTTGTTACTGTTTGTCATTAATTAGCAAGTTTCTAGCCTAAATTAGTATTTTGTCATCAATTACTATGATGCCAGCATGAACTTTGAACTGACATTGTGATAGTATTTTTCTATGCTAAATGACATGTTTTTGGCATGTGTTAACGTTTTGTTAGCTTGAAAGCATGAACATGTCTTACATGTGCTGTCAGAAATGTTGGTGGTGTTTGACATGGATTAGCATGTTTCTAGTCTGAATTAGTACGTTGACATCATTAAGCATGTTCCTCATATTTTTAGCATTAATAGCTATGTTGCTAACATGACTTACCATGCTTTTACATTAATTAATTAGTGTTATTATTAATTGAATTGCCTCAGCTGGATCAGTTGGCATTTCTGTGTGGAGTTTGCATGTTCTCCCCATGTTCGCGTGGGTTTCCAAAAATGCGCTATAGGTGAAATGGGTAAGCTAAATTGTTTGTAGTATATGTGTGAGAATGAGTGTGTATGGGTGTTTCCCAGTGATGGATTGCAACTGGAAGGTTATCCGCTGTGTAAAACATTTACATTTACATTTAGTCATTTAGCAGACGCTTTTATCCAAAGCGACTTTAAAACATATGATGGAAAAGTTGGCAGTTCATTCCGCAGTGGCGACCCAAGATTAATAAAGGGACTGATTCGATTCAAGACCAACGACGAGATGATCCCAAGGTTTCCATATCCTGGACCAGGTCGTATCATGAGCAGCTACTGTGGGGGTCATGGAAGAGTGGAGAACATGAGACTGATTCCTGTTACGCTCCAGGGACAGACAAGTCTTAGCTAAGGCTAGGTTCCAGCCACCGCCGCTGAGACTGCAACTCTGCACAAGACGTTTGGCCATTGGAGAAATTAAAATGGTCATGCCCAACTGAGCCTGGTTTCTCTCAAGGTTTTTTTCCTCACTTTCGCCAATTATTGAATTTTTTTTCCCTCTCCGCTGTCGCCTCTAGCTTGCATGGGTTGGTATCGGTAGAGCTATGCATCGTTGGATTTGCTCTTCAGTGTTTGGACTCTCTGTAGTGATTTTTAAACCACACTGAACTGAGCTAACTGAACTGAACTTAAACACAACAAACTGAACTACACTGTTCCAATTTACTATGATCTTCTATGTGAAGCTGCTTTGACACAATCTACATTGTAAAGCGCTATACAAATAAAGGTGAATTCATTCAGCTTTGAAGCCGAAAAGAAAATGAATTAATTATTTGAATTGTTGCTAGCATGTTTCCATCATGAATTAGTCTGTTTATAGCATGGATTAGTGTTATAATTTGAATCAGTATGATTAAAGCATTTATTAGCAAGTTGCTATCAAATATTTGAATGTTGTTAGCACATTTCCACAAAATATCATGTTTAATTTTTAAGAATTCAAGCCAGTTACAAAAGATATGCAGCATAAAACATCAGATCAGTCTGAAGCAGGAGTTGCCATTATAAATTTGGTCTCAGAAGAAGAAGAAGCTTAAATAGGATTTCAGAATGTTGGCTTTGTCAAGCTTTGTTGGGAGCTTGGAAGGGAGGTTAGGATTTTGCTGTTGCATCTTAAATGCCTAGCCTAGCTTTAGTATTAGCTTAAATTTATTTTTCCATTATTTCCTTTGGATCTTCATTTCATTTAAAGTGTTTTCTTGTTTCAGGATGGCATGAGTTGGGTCTGCAAGAATGTTACTGCAAAGAAGAAATAGTGAGCCTTCTTTTAACCCCAGCAGGGAATGTGAAAAGCAAACTTTGTGGAGTGTGTGGATTCTTTATCAGCTTGTCCAGGTTAAAGGAGGTTAAGGGAGACATTTCTGACCCCTGACTCCTCTGAACTACTTCAGCCTCTGCCTCGATGCCTCAGCCACCAGGTCTGTCTCAGCACTGGCCCTGTTTCCACCTGGTAGTAAGCATTTTCAGTAATCTGATCTCAAGTGGTCAGCCGAGACATATTAACATTCACTCAAATGTGTCTCTTGTGACCACTTGTCTTCAGATTTTGTCAAGATCTTTCATTCTTATTTCATCAGACATTACATTACATTTGCAGGAGCATTTTATGCGGTGCATAAATACCGTTGCATGAACAAACCAATGTTACAAACGGGAAGGCAAGAGAATTAAATCTATGATTTTGATCATGATATGTGTGTTTTGGTACAATACCGTAAAACATGCATGCATCTCATAATGAACACATAATTAGTGGAGGAAAGTAAATAGTGTTGGACTACCTCAAAACTGGACAACCTCTAAACGTTTTAGACATTGTTTACGTCTGTATTTAGCAACGTCCACTTGTGTTTGCCCTTACAGGAAAATCATAGCCATTATGTCAAACACACATATTACTGTCTGTAATACTTGATACTGAGCAGTCTATCACAATATTTCAAGCTGTTTTGTTATGCATGGTTGTTATCACAGAATAAAAGGGCTTCATTTTGCAAGAACAACCATCATGAATATACTTTATACTGCTTATTTCACCGCTACTTGCCACAAAACATAAAAATTTGACAAAACATTGTTTTCAGCCATAATAGTTTTTTGATTATTTAATTAAACATAAAGCTGACAAAAATGTATGGCTGAGTGAAGCTGATTCAGTCACAAGATGGCACCAAACTGTCATAAACACCTAGCTGACAACAACGAAACATATACTAAGCATATATTAAGCTACGTATTATTCATTCACAGGATGGCTCCAAACAGTCAAAAACCGTGACATGACAGACAAGCAGATGCTAACTAATGTGGTTGTAAGTATATGGATGTAAAATCGTATTTACTGACGGTAAAGGTCATTTGAAGTTTCCGGATGAGCCTGTTTTATTTAGTGGTTGTTATTTCAGAATAACATACCTTGAAATGTCGCAACTGACTAATCAGAATCGAGTATTCAAGTAATTGAGAATTTGAGTGTATAAGCGATAACAACCGATGAAACTAATTACTCTCGCTCATCCGGGTACTTCCAATCCTCTTAAAGTGGAAGTGAAGCAGTCAGTTTACATTATTTTGTAAACTAATTTCCACTTTAATGAAAATATATTAGGCAACGCAGTGGCGCAGTAGGTAGCTGAAAAGAAAATGAATGAATGAAAATATATTAAACAAACTCGATTAATGTAACCATTTTGAAGAAAAGGGCATGTTTTACTATAGTATTTAGAGCTGGGGCACCGCCATCTTTGAATATAGCTGTGTCTGACATCACGGGGTTGGTTCCGTTCCCTCAGCTGAACAGACACAGTGGAAGTAAATGGGTTAAATTAGGCTTTGCGTCTTTATGTTCAGTCCACGAGGGGCCGATCACACAGAACCTTTTTGTTGACAAGAAAAAAAGGAGCTGTGCGCTTTTATTATATCCCTAGGCAATGACTGAATCAGCTAGGTATTAAGCGAGAGTGTTGCTGTTGATGTTAATATAATTTTAATATTTAATAATATTGTGATATTCAAGATTTGTGAGTTATAGAGCTCCGGATAACTCAAAACAGCAGCCACAAGTCTCTTCAACACCTTCAAAAGTCTTCTTTGTTGTCTTGACAACTCAAACTCTGCTGTCACCTCAACGGAAACCCCGCCTCTGCTTTCATTTGATTGGAGAATGAAAAAGACCCAAGTAACGTCACACGATTTTTCTACTCTGACAGTGCACGGCGCGCAAGGGCAAAAGCACAAGACACGTAGGGTGCATTAGCAGCGCGCAAAACGATCGCGGACGTTAGTAAATCATTAACAAAAATTCGCCTCTCGACACAAAAAGCGTGTTCGGTGTGATTGGCACCTTACTTCCACTGTATCTGTTCAGCTGAGGGAACGGAACCAACCCCGTGACGTCAAACAAAGCAATATTCCAAGATGGCGGCGCCCTTGTGCTAATAGCTATAGTAAAACATGCCCTTTTCAAAATGGTTACATTTATCGAGTTTGTATAAATATATTTTTATTAAAGTGGAAACCAATTGTAAATTGACTGACTGCTTCACTTCCATTTTACCTGTCAGAGAATACATTAACTTCCATATTAAGATTCTCATCTCTTATGCTGCTGCTTTTGACTGTTTGCCTCCATTTTGTGACTGAAAAATATGTAGATTAGCGTATACTCCATTCAGCCATTTTAATTTCTGTCAGTTTTGTCTTTAATTAAAGAATTAATAAACTACTATATCTTTACTGTATTCCTTTCAAAACGTTGTCTTGGAACATTTTTATGTGGAAAACGTTTTTTTTTACATTAAAAAACATCATTCCAAAACAGCTCATTTTATTTGTTTCACGTGTATTCCAAAGAAATTTGATTTTGATTTCATATGTGAAGCAACTGTGACTCTAATGTGGTTTTTTATTAAGAGTGAATTAACAAAAGTGCATCTTAAAAGATCAGTTTACTCAAGAAAGAAAATTACCCCAGAATTTACTCGCCCTGAAGTTTTCCTAGGTGTATTTGTCTTTCTTCTTTCACACACTCAAAATTGGATTATATTTAATAATATAATGGCTCATCCCAGCTTTGTAATTGCTCACAGAAGTTAACCCCCGCTTTTGGGCAGCCCTCTTCCGACCTCTTTATGCAGCCCAAAGGACCGAGCCGTCCCGGGAGACACCTGCAAATACCCAGAGTTGGACCATGGGCCATATGGCCGTTCAACGCTGGCGCAGACCTGGACAGTCTCGTCCAGCCTGGCACCTCTTTGTGTTTAAAAAGGGATCATTTGTCCCGATGGGCTTTCAACCAAGGCTGAACCTGGACGCGGGCGTCCCACGCGACACTTTTACCACAGGAGACAGGGATCATTTGTCCCAATTGGGGCTTAGCAAAGGCTGAACCTGGACGCGGGCGTCCCACGCGACACTTTTAACAGAGGAGATAGGGATCATTTGTCCCATTCGAAGCTATGTTTTATCACACAGATAGAGGAATAATAAAGACACTGAACACCATATGACCTTTATTGTTCAATTTTTATTTAGGAAGATTCAGAGTCTTCTGTTGCTTCGAGGGGGCGTTTCCCCTTCGAAGGCGGCCATGGCAGCGTCCTCCTGCTAGTTCCCTCCTGAAAAAGAGAAAAGGCCAGTTACCTAACACCACACGTCCCTCTGTTGAGGTCCATGCCAAAAAGGAACTGATTTACCATGGGTGACCCGGGACTCTCTGCCCTCTGGCGCCCCTTCCTTGAGTGGCGTTCTCTGCCCGCTGCCTCCTCCTCCTCCTCCTCCTCCTCCTCCACCAAGGCCCTCTCGAAGAGTCTGCGGTGCTCACGTGCTTGGAGAGGGCCTAGGTGAAGCGCGTAGAACTTGTCTGAGGTTGAGGTATCGTGGCACATGAATTGGGCCACCTTCCTGCGATCCTCGGAAGAATGTGAATTCTTTGCCTGCGTCAGAGACAGACAGACAGAGACTTTTTGTGGTCAAAGCCGCTGGCAGTCATGGGGGTCAGCGGGGGGGGGCACTGGCATAGATACTCACGTGGGTCGCGATGGCAGTTCGGACGTCAGTGAAGGTGGGCTTGCCGGGAAGCCCCATGCTGGTCCATGCAGATTGAAAATATTTGTTCAGGGTTCGACAGGGACTGGGTCTGGAAGTAAAAAAAAAATAGGAGGCCTGGCTCCCCCCGGGGAGGCTAGCCCGCAGCTGCAAGAACCTCCTGAACCAGCTGTATTCTTCCTTGTTGAGAGACAGCTGAACCGCGCCGAAGGCTCGGTTTGTCTTATGCGTGGTGATCTGGGAAAAACAGAGAGAAGATGAGTGAGCCCTACCCCTGGTGGCCCCCACATGCAACGTTCCACTCACGTTTATGACATAGGCGGACTCGTCCGGGCTTCTGGAAGCCTCTTGGACCTCCTGGATGGTCAGGTTCTGGAAGACCCCACAGCGATGGCCCGTGATGCAGGTCAGGTAGCCGGTCAGGTAGCCGTAGAAGCGCCACTGCTGCCTGGTGTCTGGGCTGGACTCGAGGCCGTCTGACGGAGGGAAGTTAGGCGTTAGACTTTTCCAACAAACCATGTTACACACCACCAACGGTTTAAACTTAGCGATAGCCGCTGGTGCCCCAAGGCAAAAAGATAGTCTGCTCAGGGGCGCCAGCGGCTCTCGGTCAAACCGAGCCACGTCAGCGTACCCACCCCTTAACCCGAATGGGGGTTAAGGGGTGGGTACGCTGACGTGGCTCGGTTTGACCGAGAGCCGCTGGCGCCCCGGAGCAGACATTATCTTTTTGCCTTGGGGCACCGAGCCACGTCAGCGTGGTCAGCGTACCCACCCCTTAACCCACGCTGACGTGGCTCGGTTTGACCGAGAGCCGCTGGCGCCCCGGAGCAGACATTATCTTTTTGCCTTGGGGCACCGAGCCACGTCAGCGTACCCACCCCTTAACCCCCATTCGGGGGTTAAGGGGTGGGTACGCTGACGTGGCTCGGTTTGACCGAGAGCCGTTGGTGCCCTGGAGCAGAAGAGGGAAGAACGGAGAGAAGGTCAGCGTTTCCACCGCCACTGGTGGAAACGCAGACGGGCGGGGTCCAAACACTCACCTAGAAGGGCAGGTATTTTTCTCCCAGCCGTTCGATGACAGCGTAGCAGGGTGGCTTTGGAGATGAGTCTGCCTTCTTTGGCCTGCTTGGTCCTAACCTCGTGTACCACGACGCGGCGGCGTATGCCGCGAATGAGAGCTCGAAGCTCCCTGCGAACCAGCACCAGGGTGGTACTGGAGAGGCGGCAGGAGGCCGGGGGGGTTTCGGAGAGATAATCCAGGAACTGCGCCACGTTCTTCAGGTAGTGCTGCCTCGTGGGCTCGGCCATGCCCGTTTGGCCTAGCAGGGCAGACCAGGCTCGGATGCGCGCCGGTTGGTTGAGGAAGGACAAGGTTTCTGGGTCCGCGTGGCCTGTCGCCATGAAGCCTAGGAAGGCCTTGACCCTCGCCAGTTTGGAGGCCACGTTATTCCGCAGACGGGCGGTGGGCTCGCTCCCCAATTGGAAACCCTCGAACTCTGCCAAAAGCAAGTCTGCAGAACGGGGGCGAAAGTTAAAACTCAGCCTAGACGACATACACCCACCACCAGCCCAACAGAGAAGTGCCATAACCATACTCAACTCAAGGCGCGGGCGTGGTCCGGGTACGGGTACTTTGTTGGATCGTAGGCTTCCACAGGCCCGGAGGCCGCCCGGAGACACGACCTTGCCCGCCTGCTCTTCCTCCCCTCTTCCCCCCTCCTCAACTCTCGATAGCGGCGGGCGAATTGGAGCTGGGTGGAACTCACCTTGTCCACCTGCTTGCGGAGTTCTGAGAGCTGGGCCTGTATGCGCTCCGTTGCGAGCCTGCAGCGGGGGTCGGCGCAGGGACGCTCGGCTTCCGGGCCGTCTGGTTCCTGTTCCTCCTCGGAGGACGACGCCAGCCGAGACACCACGGGTAACGTCGGTTGAGTGGACCGCAACCACCGCAACTCTCGAGCCACTTTCCGACGCCTCGCTCGGCCCATAGCCTCCTTCCTGGCCGAGACGGAGAGCTCGGCGTGCTGCTTCAGGTGTCTGTCTAGGCGGGCCGGCGTTCTCCGGCAGCCGGGCACCGGGCACGTCGTCTTCCGCATGTCCACGCGGCCAGCGGCGAGCGCCAGCAAAAGCTTCTTCTCGTCCGCGTTCGACACCTTGTGGACCGCAGACAGGTGCGGCGAGAGGCGGCTGTAGACGTTGAAGCAGAGCGCACATTCGGCCATGACTGTGCAAGACCAAGGCTGGAGGGAGAGAGACCCACATGCCGCGTGGAGCGGTTTAACAGATGGCGGAGGAAGCGTCCGCTTCCGCGTCAGCGACGCTGGTTCCCCCTCCCCCTCTTAAAGGAAGGACCGATACCTACGAGATCCCTTTGATCCAACTTGTATGGAAGCAGTTGTTACGACTTTTGGTGGATTTTTGTCCCAGGAACAACGCACCATTTCAGGCAGCCTCACCTTGCCAGCAGCGGGGACTTTCGCTGCTTTTTGAATTATTCCCCTTTTCCCACACAAAGGGATGGGCATGAGCCCCGCCGAACACGCACCGTTTTGGGCAGCTTGTACTGCGCCAGCCCGCAGGGGGCTTTTTTGCATGAAGCTTTTTATAGTTCCCTTCTCTGCCCCCACAAAGGGATGGCATGAGCCCGGCCAAACACGCACAGTTTTGGGCAGCTTGGACTGCGCCAGCTCGCGGGGGGCTTTTTGAATAAGCCTTTTTATAGTTCCCTTTTCTGCCCCCACAAAGGGATGGCATGAGCCCGGCCGAACACGCACCGTTTTGGGCAGCTTGGACTGCACCAGCCGCGGGGGCTTTATACATGGCTTTTTCCCACTTTCAAAGCAGTGTCGTAGAACCCCATCGAACACGCACCTTTTCTGGGGCTCACCGCATCATGAACCGCAACCATCAAAAAGGAGGGGCCAGACCGTAAGCCCGGACACCACTGATCCCGGCTTGTTTCACCTCGCCAAAGACTACTAGCGGCCACCCTCCGCCTCCACCAGCCACCCCCACACACCTCCGGGGGAGAGGGGTAGGGGGGGGCAGGTGGGGCAGGGGAGACCGCCGAGGGCCGGCAAGGATAAACCCGAAGGGGTGGGCATGCTTGCGGACGGGCGGGAGACGCAGCACTGGTCACGCACACACACAGGGGCTGGAGCCAGCACCAGCCCGTACCCCACACAGCCCCTGGGCTCGACACACCACGTTGGAGACTCTACCGAGCCCACCTACCACCCCCAGCCCTTGTCCAGGGCGAGGGCGGCGCGGACTGAGAATCAGCAGGGGGGGGACAAAGCACAGGGGGTCAGGCGGGCGGGCTGGCGGGCAGAGCGCCGGACATGCTCTTGGTCAAAACCAGACGGGCCATTTGAGTTTTTTTTCTCCCACAGATAGAGGCGGGAAAGGGGGGGGTTGTGTGCGGAGGGACACCCCCCCACGCCTCCCTCACAGCACGCCCGAGGCAGGGAGGAACCAACCACACCCATAGAGGCCGACCCACCCATGTTGGGGCAGGTGTGCCGGGCAGGGGCCTAACCCATGGGGCGTCAAAACAAGCTCCTATCAATCAGCGTGCTTGGTGCAGGCGCGAAATGGTCAAAACCTAAGTCCAACTTTCTCAAAGCTGCCAAACCGTCAGAACCTAAGTCCACATTTCTTCGCCGTCGCCGAATTCTCGATGGGAGGTCAGAGACAATCGGCGCCGGACAGGCACCTCCAGGCGCGGGACGTCCCGAAAAAGGGGTCTCCCTTCGGGCATGGCTTGGCGGGCTGGGGCCTGGGTCTCATAAAGTACCCCGGTGAGCGTCGCCAATCCCTTGCCACCGGCCGTTCCCGAGACCAACCATCTTCCTCATGGCCCCAAATGGACTTTGGTTTCAAAAGCTTGCTGGAAAGACCCAACCATCATCCCAAATGCTGATGCTGACACCCAGGGCCACCGCTCCCACCCCCTGTACCCCAGGGCCCACACCCTGTCCGGGGGCAGGCGCCCACGTTAGAGGGGCTGGAGCCCCTGACTCCCAAGGCCACCACTGCCACCCCCTTTACCCCAGGGCCCACACCCTGTCCGGGGGCAAGGACCCAAGTTAGAGGGGCTGGAGCCCCTGACTCCCACTGACACCCCCTTTCCCCCAGGGCCCACACCCTGTCCGGGGGCAAGGGCCCAAGTTAGAGGGGCTGGAGCCCCTGACTCCCAAGGCCACCCCCTTTCCCCCAGGGCCCACACCCTGTCCGGGGGCAGGGGCCCAAGTTAGAGGGGCTGGAGCCCCTGACTCCCACTGCCACCCCCTTTCCCCCAGGGCCCACACCCTGTCCGGGGGCAAGGGCCCACACCCTGTCCGGGGGCAAGGGCCCACATTAGAGGGGCTGGAGCCCCTGACTCCCACTGCCACCCCCTTTCCCCCAGGGCCCACACCCTGTCCGGGGGCAAGGGCCCACACCCTGTCCGGGGGCAGGGGCCCACGTTAGAGGGGCTGGAGCCCCTGACTCCCAAGGCCACCACTGACACCCCCTTTCCCCCAGGGCCCACACCCTTTCCGGGGCAAGCACCGGGCCCAAAGGGTCTTCTAGTTTGACACCTGCTCACCAGCAGACCCCGGGCACCCCACACTTAAGCCACGAACATTGACTTAGCTAGTGGCACTCGCTACGCAGACGTGCCGTTGGTGAACCATCTGGATGTGGGGAACCACCCTCTCCACCACGAACATTGACTTAGCTAGTGGCACTCGCTACGCAGACGTGCCGTTGGTGAACCATCTGGATGTGGGGAACCACCCTCTCCACCACCTCGCCCGTACTGTGGTAGATAGCTCGGGTGCACCAGCCTTTCCCACTACCGCCACCCGGCGCAGTGCTTAATTTGTTGAGGCGGCTGGGGTGCACCAGCGGCACGTAGTTCCAGGGGCGTTCAATATGGGAGTTTTGTGTTTGCCTTCTTCCAGTCTCAGACGTTCGCCCCGGCCAAGGCCAAGGCCAAGGCCAAGGCCAACAGCACTGGCCGGGTTCGGGGCACTGTCTTTGGGCAAGACTTAAATGTCTGAACCGCTTGGTTGGGGCGGGACCCCCACCCCCCAATGCCAGCTGTGCTGGCCTGAATCGGGGCACTATCTTTGGGCAAGCCTTTAATGTCTGAACCGCTTGGTTGGGGCGGGACCCCCACCCCCCAATGCCAGCGGCGCTGGCCTGGATCGGGGCACTATCTTTGGGCCTGACTTCAATGTCTGAACCGCTTGGTTGGGGCGGGACCCCCATGCCCCCAATGCCAATGGCGCTGGCCGGGATCGGGACACTTTTGTGGGCAGCCAGCCTGGCCATTGACCCCCTTGGTTGTTCAAACGCAAAGCCGCCAAAACCTAAGTCCACAATTCTTCGCCTTCCCCGAATTCCAGATGGCAGGTCAGAGACAATCAGCCCCGGACAGGCACCTCCAGGTGCGGGACATCCCGGAAAAGGGGTCTCCCGTCGGGCAGGGCTTGGCGGGCTGGGGCCTGGGTCTCACCAAGTACTCCGGTGTGCGTCGACACTAGCCACGCTAATTCTCGCTCAATCAACTGTGTCACTGGTGCCCCTGGAACCCCCACGCCGCACCAGAGCCAACAGTGCTCGCTCGGGGTCGGGGCACTGTTCCTGGGTAAGCCTGCAATGGCTCAGCCGCTTGGCTGGGTTTCCCCATGCCCACGGGCGCACACCAGCTCGCCCGGGGTCAGGGCACTCCTCCTGGGTAAGCCTGCAATGTCTCAGCCCCTTGGCTGGGTTTCCCCATGCCCACGGGCGCCCTCCAGCTCGCCCGAGGTCGGGGCACTGTTCCTGGGTAAGCCTGCAATGTCTCAACCCCTTGGCTGAGTTTCCCCATGCCCACGGGCGCCCACCAGCTCGCCCGGGGTCGGGGCACTGTTCCTGGGTAAGCCTGCAATGTCTCAGCCCCTTGGCTGGGTTTCCCCATGCCCACGGGCGCCCACCAGCTCGCCCGGGGTCGGGGCACTGTTCCTGGGTAAGCCTGCAATGTCTTAGCCCCTTAGTTGGGTTTCCCCATGCCCACGGGCGCCCACCAGCTCGCCCGGGGTCGGGGCACTGTTCCTGGGTAAGCCTGCAATGTCTCAGCCCCTTGGCTGGGTTTCCCCATGCCCACGGGCGCCCACCAGCTCGCCCGGGGTCGGGGCACTGTTCCTGGGTAAGCCTGCAATGTCTCAGCCCCTTGGCTGGGTTTCTCCATGCCCACGGGCGCCCTCCAGCTCGCCCGGGGTCGGGGCACTGTTCCTGGGTAAGCCAGCCTGGCCATTGATCCCCTGGTTCGTTCAAACGCAAAGCCGCCAAAACCTAAGTCCACATTTCTACGCCTTCCCCGAATTCTAGATGGCAGGTCAGAGACAATCAGCCCCGGACAGGCACCTCCAGGCGCGGGACATCCCGGAAAAGGGGTCTCCCGTCGGGCAGGGCTTGGCGGGCTGGGGCCTTGGTCTCACCAAGTACCCCGTCGAGCGCCGACCACCAGCCACGCTAATTCTCACTCACCCAACTGTGCCACTGGATCCCCAAATGGACTTGATTGTCTTTTCAAAAGCTGGCTGGAAAGACCAACCATCATCCAAATGAGGCTTTGTTGTTCCAATCAATTATTTTACTTCCTTCTGTAAGTCACTTTTAATAACAGTGACTGCTAAATTATTACATGTAACTGCAGTATATGTGTTAACAAGAGAGTCACGATACAATGTAAGACATAAACCTGGTAAAAATAATAGTTCATATGTTTTAAATATGGATTTTTTTTCTTACAGATGCCTATTCAGAATTCATTGCTTCAGAAGGCATTTATAAACCCTCTGGAGTCATATGGATTACTTTTTTATGATGGATGGATGTACTTTTTAGAGCTTCAAAACTCACTATTCACTATCATTAACATGAGCCAGGAATCAAGGATATAATTTAAAGGATAGTTTCACCCAAAAGTGATAATTTACTCAAACTCAAGGTGTTTCTTTTTTCTGTTGAACACAAAAGGCAATATTTGGAAGTGCTGGAAACCAATTACCATAGGCTTTGATAGTAGGAAAACAATTGCTATGGAAATCAATGGTTACTGGTTTTCTATACTATCATTCCAAATATCTTCTTAATGAATGTACAGTCAACTCCAGAAGTGTAGTATGTGATTTTTGCATTATTATTTGCATTATTATTATTATTATTATTAACATTAACAATCTAATGTCTGAGTGTGGAATTTATTTCAATATCACAAATTTCTGATTTATTCATTCTAGATGTGTTATACTATTCTACATTTCGTAAACATGGCATAAAACATATTAAACAAGCTTGTGATTTTGACTGGCTTGAACTAAAATGTAATGAAAGCTAAGTTCTTAAATAGATAGTTTACTGCTGAATGAGAATCAGGCTGAATCAGAGTGTTCACCTGTATTATTGCTAGACAGGTGTGTTTGTGACATATTTTACAGCTAAAGCATATGGCTGTGTCAGTGGAGAGGACATTGCTGTTTATGAGGACATGAGATTGAGAGCATTTTACCTTTCTGTAAAAGTCAGGAGACTGAAGCACCAGACCAGCAGTCCAGATGCTCTTGTCACAAACAGGAAATCAGAGGTAGATGAACTCTTTGTATTATGGATTGTTCTGATGTGATGCTGATTAAAGGTGTCATTTCTCCAGCATTTTTCTTTGTGGGTTTGGAGAGGGTGGGAGGATGTCTCCTAGATAATTCACTCAATTGATCTGCTTTTACTTCATTTTTTTCAC